>NW_026453231.1:300000-499211 GCF_025200985.1 Drosophila gunungcola
GGGTCGGACGACTATAGCATATAGCTCCCATTGGAAACAATCGGAAAAATAAATTTTAAAAATTTATAACTTTGCTGTTTTTTAATTTTTTTTTAGTTATTCGAGATATAGTAATGGTTAAATATTTCAGAATTACGGTTTTAATTTCACCAAAATCGGACGACTATATCATATAGCTCCCATAGGAACAATCCGAAAAAAAATACAAACAAAATTATATCTTTGCTGTTTTTAAATTACATCAGCCGGCAGTTCGAAATGTTTATTTACAGGCCAATTATTTTCTGAGTCTAGCAAGAACGAAGGCCCACCGAACCAAATGGACGTTGTAAGCTCCTCTACGTCACATCCTCGGGACACTATGTCTGCTGGGTTGACTTTCGTGGGAACGTGTCTCCAAATTGCTTTCTCCGACCACTCCTGAATTTCTGCGACCCGGTTCGAAACAAAAACCGACAACGACGAGGGATGGGTTTTAATCCAGTGTAAAGTGATCTCGGAGTCTGTCCACAGGAAAACCTTCTCAATGGGAGAATTTAGCAATGGCCTGACACGATTATAGAGATCGGCTAAAAGGTGAGCTGCACACAGCTCAGGGCGAGGCAAAGTTTTCGTCTTGAGGGGAGCTACTTTCGATTTGGCGGTCAATAAGGACACTTTCAAACCTTCAGCAGTTTGAGTCCGAACGTAGATGCACGCTCCATACGCTCGCATGGAAGCGTCAGCGAAACCATGTATTTGAATCGGGACTTGTGGATCTGTGTTGACGAATCGCGATAAACGTCTCCCTCGACGTGAGCAACTGCATCGATAGCGACTCGTCCCAATCTAATTTTCGAAGCCACAGTTCCTGGAACAACATCTTTGCCTTTGTAACCAAAGGACACAAGAGGCCAAGTGGGTCGAAAAGTCGAGCAGTCACCGACAAAATATTTCGTTTTGTCGCGCGAAGATCCAGGAAAGAGTCATCCAACCGAAATTGAAAGTAATCTTTAACCGGTAACCAAACCACGCCAAGGGTCTTGGTTACGTCTGAGTAATGTCTGCCATAAGGGACATTACAGCGCTATCAGATGCGGATAACTCTGGGCAGTTTGAAAACCACTTTGCCAATTCAAAGCCTGCCTCTTGCAAGACCTGAGAAACTTCGTATCGAAGGCTTTGCAGGTCGTCAACGCATCCGGCGCCAGTCAACAAATCGTCAACATAAAAATCATACTGAATAACCTTTGCGGCTTTTGGATGAGTTGCTTGCGCCATCTCTGCTTGCCGCATTAAACAACGAATCGCCAAAAAAGGTGCTGGCGAAATTCCATATGTAACGGTGTTCAACTTAAAGATTTTCAGGGACTCAGAAGGATCTCGTCTCCATACTATGAGCTGGAAGTTACGATCAGCTTCGTCCACCATCACTTGGCGATACATCTTTTTGACGTCGGCCGCAGGGGCAAACTTATGCAATCTAAACCGAAGCAGAGTCGAGTACAGCTCCTCTTGAATAGTTGGGCCTACCATCAAGATGTCATTCAACGCTACCTGCGTAGAAGTACGGCTCGATGCATCGAAAACTACTCTCAACTTAGTTGAAGTACTTTGTGGCCGTAAAACGCATTGGTGCGGAATGAAATAGTGCGGAGTATTCGGAATTTTGTCATTGGTGGAGGACATGTGGCCCAGTGAAACATATTCCTCCATGTATTCAATATAAATCTTCTTCAGCGAAGAGTCCTTTGACAATTTCCTTTCTAGCGACAAAAAACTACGTTTCGCAACTTCGTATGACGAACCAAGAGTATTTGGGTCAGATTTAAACGGCAAACGAACCGAAAATCTACCGGACGACAATCTTTGAGTATTTTCCTCAAAGTGTTGTTGACAGAGTTGTTGCTCAGGAGTATGGACTTTAGCCTTGGGCGGCAAGTGCTCCCCAGACCAAAATTTCTGCAGGGTTGTGTCAATTGACTCTCACGCTTCCACCTGGCAGCTGAGATGTACCATTTTTCAGCGTTTACATTATTTTCAGAGGCACATCTCTTTGACACTATCCAGCCGAGAACTGTCTTTTGTAAGATGGGGAATTCAGGCCCCTGCTTTATCTGGCCAATAGATAAAAGTTCAAAGAATGTATCAGCGCCGATAAGCATATCTATTTTTTGGGGCTTGAAGAAGAATGGATCTGCCAACTGAATATTGTCAGGCACCCTCCACCCGCTGGTGTTCACCGCTTGATCCGGATGATAACCAGAAATATTTTTCATAATCCAAAAATCGGATGACAATTGGCTACTCGCGACTTCACAATCGTGTGTATTTTTTTTGTGGCTTGGGCATTAGTTCCACCAATGCCTCGCAAGCTCATGCACACGTCCTCTCTTGTAATTTTGAGCCTCTGAGCGAGCTCATCGGTTACAAAGTTTATTTGTGAACCAGAGTCGAGCAACGCTCGAGCTAATACAAACTCGCCGCTTTTGGTTTGGACGCTCACAACAGCAGTTGCAAGAATGACTCGATCCGATGCATTCGCATGCAAAACATGCGACGTGGATGGAGACTCCTGCATGAGCGTGGGCTGAGAAGGAGGTGGCAATGCGAGATTTGTGTTTGGGGCATATATGTGTAGCAAAGTGTGATGTGAGGAATTGCACACTCTACATCTGTTCGATTTGCATTTTTTGACAGTGTGACCCTTTCTTAAGCAGTTAATGCATACGGGTGCTCTTTTAGCGAAATCGAATCTTTGCTGAACTGTTAGGGCTGCGAAGGAAGCGCAGTTTCCAATCTGATGTTCAGCTGAGTTGCAATACATGCATTGAACAGAGTCGTTCCTGGCAGCGACAAACGAAAAACTCCTATTTCCATTCTTCTTAGGGTTAGATTGGGTCTGCTGAACAGTTTTGGGCTTGGAAGCTTCTTCTGCTACCATGTGTTGGTATCGCCTGTTGAGGGCCGCCTCACATTCGCTACAAAGTGGAAGCGAAGAATAATCTAACTGTTCTTCCCATTTTCTTTTAGTTCCTGCATCGACCTTGCTCATTACCAGATGTATTAAAATAGCATTAGTAATGCGTCTATCATCCCCAATAGACAGCAAGGAGTCATACAAGGCTGTGACCGTGTCGATGAGGGTTCTCAAGGCTGTAGCTGAAGGCTGGAAAATTTTTTGCAAATTAAAAAGTGTCGATATGTTGTCAAAAAAAATAAGACAATCATTATCGTACACCCGCTTCAGGCTAGCAAGGGCTTTGGGATAATTTTCCGCAGTGACTTGAAAGGCCCTAACTGTTCCTAAAGCGTCTCCAGCTAAACACAAAATTAAATGATTGAATTTTTCAATATCGTGTAAAGTGTCATCTTTGTCAACAAAAGTTTCGAAAAGGCTTATAAAATTTTTAAATTCGGAGTGTTTTCCGCGAAAAGTTGGGAGAGCAACGCTCGGCAGACGGCATTGAGGCGGGCGATTTGCTGGCGGAGCTGATTTCTCGATATTATTTTGCTTGCACTTATTTAAAATCGAAATCAGCAATGACTTTGTCATTACGGCCCTCTCTTCCAACTCTTCGCGGTATACATCTTTTGTATCTTTCACTTCTATTTGGTTTTGCAAAAGGGAAGCGTTTTCAATGTGCGTATTTAGAATCTCTAATCGACACTAAAGCTCGACCGGATTTATAGATAATTTAGCTTCTTTTAAGTGGCGATAAGTTCGGTTAATACTTTTCATGCAAACATCTCGTTGGTGTTTAAGCTCTTCGATATCCTTAGTTGCTATTGCGTTTATTTGTATTTATTTGGTTGGTATCGAAGAGGTGTTAAATATTTATATTTATTAAATTATTTATTTGTTAAATAATATAATAAAATCATCGAGTAATATACCGATCGCACACGGTGTAAAGGAGCTAAGTGCCGAGAGAATTACAGCGAAAAATATCTAAATAGGGTTTTTATATTTTTTATATAAACCCTGCGACAGTATATGCCGCACGCACGCACTGTAGGGGAGCTACCGCTCAAGCTCAAGCGTACCGAAAAAACGAACAAACGTTTAGGCAGACCGAAAATTGCACTGCTGCAGCGATCGAGAACGAAAAACGACAAAAGATAACTCTAAATAGCGGCAGCGGTGTCGGTGTGCGTGTGTATGTGTACGCGGCTAGCGGCTCTTCCTATGCAAATGCTAACGGAGAATGATACACTGACCGATGACTAAGGGCAACGAATATATAAGCCTGACGCCAAATACGCGCAAAATTATGAAAAGCGCGGAAAAATTGGAAAAGCGCGGGAAAATTCTGAAAAGCGCGGGAAATGTTCGGACAAACTGCGGCGAAAGTTATTGCCGCTAATTTTTTGAGACCTACACTTTTCACAATTTGCACTTTTTTCCAGCTGTTTTATTTATACCCCAAATTGGTGCTCACTACGACTAATTGGGTCGACGACGAGTATTTTATTTGCTTGTTTTTTGGCTAAAGCGATTCACATATAATTCGAAATATATTATGTTTATTATAGAATTTTGGTTGTTAGTGTTGAAACTATGTAATGTAAATCAATGCAACAAATGTAAACGATATGATCAGTTCTTTATGCCCAATATCATAAAGAGATGAGAATCATATGTAAAAGCTTAAAAGTAACGGCTTATCTCTCTTACCTCATTTATAACCTAAAGAAGTGTATATAGGCGCGACTCTACCCCTTTTTATAAGTCAGTCAGCTTCAAGCCGCAGATCACGCGAGTCATGTACCAACCGTCAAAATATACTTAGATAATAAAAGAGCATTTATTCTTTAACCTATAAGTACACGTGTTTCTTTCATTCGCTGCTTCAGTTAGTACATGCAAATTTGTATTTCTTGGTTAGAATGCTCACTATCTACCGATTTTTACACGAATGCAAAAAGATGGGCCAAAAAAACAATTGACAAAACGCCACAGATTAACTTTCAACTTTTGGCACTCTATACCTGGATGGCCGACTTGATAATCGCAACTTCCTTTTCGACTTCCATTTGGCGGCAGCAGCAACTTGAGCAATTAAATATGTCAGTCAGGCGCAACTTCAAGAACGGCAGAAAATTTCCAGCGACGAAATATTATTGAATTTAATTTATTGGCCGAACCGACACGAATAAATTGGTTTTTGTTGGTAATGTTTTTAGTTTTCACCGAAAAAAAAATTTAAAACTCGCGAACTCTACTGCTAATCACTTCGGGGTTACCATGAAAATTTAATACTATTTTGTATTAACGACGCGAAAACTTGTGACTGCAGTAGTTCGACGATGTTAAATTGCGAATTGTGAAACTATTTCGAGAGCGCGACGAAAAGGAGTGGCTACGATGATGTTCGATTGAACACTGACTATTATATTTCAATAATTTCTCTTAGAACCTAACTTATGCTACGGTGGCGAGAGACAGGGCGAATTCGCAAGAGCGAACGGACGAAAGCTTTATTGGCTCCCGCTCTCGCCCTACAACTAGTGATTTAAATACAAGTGCCAAGTGCGCAAAACAGTTCTTCGACATATAGTAATGGATTAATATTTTAGAATTACGTATTAAATTTCATTAAAATCGGACGACTATATCATATAGCTCCCATAGGAACAATCGGAAAAATAAATAGAAAAAATTATAGCTTTGGTGTTTTTTAATTTTTTTTGTTAATTCTTCGAGATATATGGATAGCTAAATATTTTAGAATTACGGTTTAAGTTTCATCAAAATCGGACGACTATAGCTTAAAGCTCCCATGGAAACAATAAAAATATTTAAAAAAAATTTTAAAAATTTAATTTTTTTATTTTGTATTTTTTTTTAAGAAATTCTTTATGAATAATTAATAATTTGACAGTTCATAATTACGCTTTTAATTTTATTAAAATAGGAAAACGATATCATATATCTGCCATAGGAACAATCAAATAATCTTCAAATAGCTTTAATGTAAAAATATCAAAAGTTTTTGCAATTGAAGGTGCAATCGTCACGTTGATTTTAATCAATCAATCTGTTTTTCGAAATAACTGTGACCGTATTGAATTCATTTTGACAGCACGTTATTAACACTTCAGAATCCCAAATTTGGTTGGATGGTTTCGAGTATGCCGAATCATAATTCTGTTTTAGCTGCAAATTTTAAGGATACTACTGATCATTCATAAAATGACAAACTTGCTGCAGTAGTAAAGCGATTTTGGGAACTAAAGGACTTCACTTCAGCAAAGCCAAAGCAGGAAAACTGCACTAAGCTTGGGAATGGTCAATATATGTTGTTCACTTTTGGATTCGAATTTTTAGTTGAATCCGACTAGCTTGCTCATCGTCGCACAGTGGACGGTCTTGTATGGAGAATGCGGCCAAAAATACTTCCATTAGAGATATCAGCTTGAAATTTTTTCTGCAGCTAAATAATTTCATATTAATGCTATATTTATAATATTGGCACGTATATAAGCTTTATTTACGCGTCAATTTCAAATATCAAATTAAAGCAGACGACGCGTCGTTTAAAAATTTTGGATGCTAAACTAGATAGACACACTGCCCTAAAAACTCAGTACTCGGCATTTCTACAGGAGTACATAAACTTAGGGTATATGTTACATGGAACTATATATCTTGTCAAAGATATATTCCATAGAATTGGTAAGCCGCCTAACTTTTAATGTGCCTTTTAGACTAACCCGCAACTACATTCCTTTTAACTTTCCAAGCTCAAATTTTGGCCTGCATGAACCCTTTCCTTTTCTTTGTAATAATTATAATAATTTATATAATCAAATTTGCATTTCAACCTCTAGCCTTATCTTAAAATCTACAATTTTAACATATTTGCACCGTACATAGTTTTAGTTTTTTTATCGTTTCGTTGGGCCACTTGTTTGTGCTGTTTATAGTGCATCAACGTTCAACAATATATGTCTGTTGCATCAAAGAATCCAGCAACACCACAATTCTTTTTGCGTGTTCTTACCATTCCGTACATACACTAAGCTTCGTGTCGGCTTTGACGGGTATTGTAAAATGACCTTAAGTAGAGCTATAAACGACTTACTTTTGCAGAACCAACCACTCAGCCAAAAATCTTCAATAATTGTTTCGTTTTAGATTTTATAAGTTGCTTTTTGTGGAGATATCTAAAAGATGTAACGCTGCTTTCGTAATTTGTACACAGATGACTTTTTCTAGTGTATCATTAGGAGAGAGAACTCCAAAGACAAGTTGATTTATGGAACCAAGCCAGCTGCTGCTTGGCTATAAGAGGCATGCATCATCTTTTTTTTGATGAAAAGAAATAATTTTCAATTGGAGCAAAAATTGTTCGAAGAGATTTCTATGTGGATGATTTTATCTCTGGTGAAAAGCTACTGTCGCGAGGCTTCTTTTTAGTTCGCAAATGGGGTGCGAATGAATCAAGTACCCTCAAAGTAAAGTTTGATTTCAACAAGGAAAAGCTTACCAAATTTTACGGTGGATCAGCTATTACAAGGCGTTTGGGCTAGTCTTGGAAATGTCTTCTATGTAACTGAGCCACAAAACGAATTGTATTGTCAACAATAGCGAAATTTAATGGTCCTTTCGGTTTAATAACACCAACTGCTACCAAATCCAAAATGGTTTTGCAAACCCTATGGAATTTTAACATATATTGGTATGACACACTGGCAAAGACCCTTCTCTCGTCATGCGAAAGTTGACCTCTCAGTTGTCGATCGTCCAGAATTTAAATTTCTACGATTCGTAATGCAACCGCTGGCTTCCGTCGCAAGGATTCTGCGATGATAGCATAGCAGCTTATGGGGCGTGCAGACCAATGGAGACACTAAAGCCCATCGATTCGGCGTCAAGTCTATAGTAACCACCATAACAATACTGAAATTATCAGCCCTGTTAAAGTTTTCACTTCCGAAAGATTCACACGGATTCGAATTTCCCAGACCTGTTACAATTTTCGCTTCCGAAAGATTTGCACGGAATCAAAGTTTCCTCTCTTAATTCTCTGTTAACTTCCGCAAAAAACTCACGGAAACTTTTCGCCGAGCATTTGGCTGACGGATTCAGAAATTAATTCTTTTAAAATACTTTGCGATAACTTACAGTGCAAATGAAAATTTTGCCTTATTCTTGGTTTGTTTTTATATGGTTAGAAGTGTAAAAGTGTTTTTGGTCCTCTTACCCCTCATTTTAATGTACTTATCGTGCAGAGCGTGTTGTGTTGGTACCTTTTTCATCGTCTTTGGCAACATTGGTCCTAAACACTACCAATGATTTTTTGACTGATTTTAGACATTAAATGTGTGCACCAATAATGCACAAAGATTAGGAACAGCAGCGGGCCAAATGTTGATCAGAGATTTGCCTGGAAAACTTAGGCAAATCATAGGCTTTAGCGGCAGTCAGCTGTTTTGTTTCCCCCCACATAGCAATTTACCTAGGAAATTTGCTAGCAAGCAAGGGAACTATGATTATGTCACTTCCGAGTGAAAACTGGAACAGACCTGTATATCTTTCAGCAGCGCTTTTATTACCTGAGTTTATCGTAAGTGTCAAGGAAACAATAAATTATAATTGAACCTTTCTCTGCTGGTCGGACTCGTCTGTTGTGTTGGCATGGATGGATTCGGCAACAGAATCGCGAAAAATTCAGAAGATGTCGGCAGACATGACTTCGCATCATGTGCCCACAAACTTAATTACGGTGAATGGCCCCCCTGCTGGAAGCAGTAAAATTTCTGCCAAAACGTCGTTCGGCGGCGTTAATTTTAGCCGTTCGCAGTGACATTTCTAACAACTGCAAATTCCTTAATTCATATAGTAATTTCTTAATTCATCGGGTATTTGCGTACATTTATCGGTGCATTTCGAATTGCAGAGCAAAATCATTAGCTTCAATAAGCCATCTTACCGTTGAAGAGATCAACTTGGGAACCGTACTTCGGCTTCGATAGATTACTTCGAGTTGGTGGAAGGCTTTAAAACGCAAATTTGGACTACGATGCTAGGCATCCGAATTTGTTACCCAAATATCATCCAGCTATCAAGGTTATTATAGTATATTGTCATGAGAAACACTTGCACGCTGGTTTCTCTCTACATTACGCCAAACTGGGAAGTCTTGCATAAAAATAAATGCCAAGCTGGCGAGATTCCTAAATGCTGCACAAGATATCCTGCGTCTGACGTCACTCAACTCCGCGATGGCCGCCTAAGCAGTTGACAAAGAGTGAGCCAGCTGCAGCATCACCTCGATTGTCATAAAGAACCGTACCTCTTCCAACGGGGGTCGTATGTTTGGAGAAGACCGCCAGCAGCTGATCAGGTGCTCTTACGTGTACCGCTGCACCTGCAGCGCTCTTGTTCAGTTTTCTCTTTTAGATATTCCTCGCCTCCCTTATCATGCTACATCTTCCGCGTTATATACTCAGCCAAACTACTTTGTTAACTTGTTGTTAATGCCAAGTAGGCGTATTTTCATTTCTGGCAGCGTAGAGCTCCAGATGTCTCCATCCACACTCTATTGTCTCTTGTTTCTTTTATATTTCGCAATCCTGCGTGGGAATCGGGATTCAACCTGTTATTTCATCCTAAAAAACCACCATCAATTCAACATTTGGCCCAATCGAACCGGATTTTCAATCACATTTCATGATTGGCTTTATTTTACAGATACATTAAATTCCTTTATATTCCACAAAAAATATTATAAACTGCAAATAAAAAATTATCCCCAACCAGTGAAATATTCCAAAATTTAAATGTTAAGCAAAAATGGTTGCTTAATGGTTCCTGTTGCGTGCGTATATTACATTAACAATGTTTTTGTACAGTAAACTCAATTAATTTTTCCCGTTAAAATTTAAACTTCCTGAAGCTAAACTATTTAAAATATTTTTAAGATTCCTGTTCTTAAAATTGATTATTTAAAAAACAAACGCCCAGACTCCTATTAATACATTTTCTTATTACCCGCAACTTCGTATACATACATATTTACAAATAAATACATATATAAAAAATATATTCCTGTTGGCTTTATTGCCCTTGTATTTTGTATACGTTAATCGAAGTAACAAACTCGAGGCCATAGTTGGTTATAAATCTTTGTAACTCAACTTTTTTGATTACTTAAATCACACTCAAACTCTTCAGCTATCTCTGGGTAAAGCAGCTGAGCGTCTATAACTTCTCTTAAACTCTTGATCAGAAGCTTTACAATTATGGAGTTGCCCCAAAAACACTTCTGGTTCTTGAGCTTAGAAGCTTTTCTCGTTAAAGCTTCCATAGTGTGTGAAAGTTAAGTGCATTGTCTATTTGAAAGCGATCTGCTTTCCGATATAGACTCGAATGTAAATTCGGAAAATTTACGTAGTTTATATGCAATTGCAACATGCGACCAGTGTTTAATATATTGTATTGGTTTTATTGACCTTGTATTTGAAAACATAAATCGAAGTGAAAAACTCGATGCCATAGTTTTTATAAGTTTCAATAACACAACTGTTGCGACGCGTGTTAGGTTATGTTGCTCCGAATAAGTTTTTCAAGTTTTTTGAACATCACTTGTTTCTATATTGGTGCATTACATTACATTGAAAGTGGAGGATAGGAAGTAAGTAATAAAGTGGATGATATTAAACTGCTGACCAACTTCGACTGATTTTTCCTTGGTTCTAGATGGTTTGCGGTGTGTTCGCTCCCATGTCTTCCAATTCACTGCCTTCGCCGCGGCTTTCCAATTCGCTCGTTTTGCATACTGAAATTCATTATCGATCAGCTGTGATAACAACAGCTGCAGCTTCTCTTGTAGAACATTTGGCCGACTGTTACCCTGGGCTGTTAACGAAATTATGCTGGTGACCGTAGCAGCAACCTTTCCCCCTTTTGCAAACTTCATGCTTGACAGTGGAGTTTGCACCTATTGATCTGCTTCGTTTGTCCTGACATCCAATTGGGACAGCTTAACGATTGGTCTGGTAAGCAGCCCATTGAAAGAACGAACTTCTGCGCTTCTGGCTTCGCCATCTTTTGATAACTTTCATCACACTCGCACTCCCTAGGAATTAAACCCAGGGCTCAGATAGGTTCTTTGGTTTTGTCTATATTCAAGTTATTTGAAACGTAACGACAGCTTTATATTTATTAAAAGAGACCTAATTTACAATGGATACTTTTTAAAAAAGTCAACAAATTCAATTCGTAACAAATTATATGAAAAACAAAAATAGCTGCATCTTAGCTCAGGAGGTTATGGCAACGCCATAATTGCAAAGCTTATGATCTGAGCCAAATAAAAGTTTTAGACGTTCAGCTGCTGTCCCCAGAGATAACTAAAGAGTCTGCGGTGACGTGCAGACGAAACTATCGCTAGTCCTATCTGAGTCCGGGGATCAAAAAGTTCAGTTATACAGATTTATAACTCGTGTTTGTAATTTACATTAATGTATACAAAATACAAGGTCCATAAAACCACTAACTATACAACATCTAGACTACGCTTTCATACAACGAAAATGGACACAAAAATTTCTTAGCGGGCCCCACAAGCTCTTAGCAGCAGGCCCGGCGCTTCATTTACAATCGGGTTTTTTGCTCTGTCATTCTTATTTTCGTTTTTATTCACTTCCGAATGAAAACTGGAACAGGCCTGTATATATCGGAAATCAGATCGCTTTCAAATAGACAATACATTTAACTTTCACACACTATATAAATTTTAACTACAAAAGCTGCAAAGCTTCTGATCAAGAGCTTAAGAGAAGTTTTAGACGCTCAGCTGCTATACCCAGAGATAGCTGAAGAGACTGTGGTGACGTGCAGGCGAAATTAGCGCTAGTCCTAACTGAGTCCGGGGATCACTCACTAGGGACTGCTAGTGTAATAAAAGTTATCAAAAAAGTTTTGTTATAAAGATATATAACACACTATGACCTCGAGTTTTTCACTTCGAGAAAATATATTCCTCAATATTTACCGAATAGTTCCAAATAACTAGTATAGTTAAAAAACGGTCATACAAAATATGTGTAAATGTATGTCATAAATTATTCCGATGATTAAAATTACACATCTGTAAATTCATTCCCGAAATTCAGTGTGGCCGTATATAATTTAGAATTTAATTTGGTTCCTAAGTTCAAAAATCTTCCAAAGAATTCAAGTATGTCCGTCTATCGTTACTAATATATCTGCAATTCAAAACAAATATACAAAAACATCAAATTAATTAATTTTCGAGTCCAATATCTACAAATTAAATTATATCTAAATTATAAATATTCGCAATCGTCTGAGCCATTTCGTGGCCAGCGTCAACAAAACTGCTGCTACTACTCTTCGTCACCTACTAACTACTGCTTTCGCGCAGCTTAGGATTACCTAACTGAGCGTTTCGACATTATTCCATATCTAATACATTGTGCAAGAATCTGCAGCAGTCTTAAAAAATCTTCAAATCACCATACAAGGTTTTTTTTACATCCCTAGAAATTCGGATTGAAGGTTTAGAAAGCTCACGATCGCATTATGGGAGCAATCCTTAAAACCGACTGGTTCGAGCCATTTTTCATTCCTGACTGAGTGCTATAAAACCCTAGGTCGTTGATGTCATCCAATCTACCAATTCGATTTACCTTCAGCGCAACGAGACGACTTCCGAAGACTCTCCAAAAATAGTTGCAATACCCAAAGGCTGCGATTTGTACTCTAGTGAGAACCATCCTGTTCGTTAATGTATAGGCTTCCAACAAATGACGGTTAACAACCGGTTAACAGTTGTGTACAAATTGCTCCATCACCTTGGTAATTGTTCCACATACAATGACTCCATTTTCATCCAATTAAATTTTGGAAAAATTCACTCAATGTTTTAAAAATACAGTTTTTTTTATTTTGAACCTCAAAAACATACGAACGGATTTATTTTTGGTGCATTTTTTTAACCATCACCTGGATACACTTTTTGGGCATTTAAACTTATAATAACAGGGAGGGTACTTTCCTTCCTAAATTTCTTTAAAAAACATGTGCTTTGTAATTTTTATTTTTCGCTAATAAATATATATAATATTAATTGTAAAACTTACTTGACTTAAAAGATTTAATATAACATCTCCATCGAATTGCTCCAAGCAACACAGTAATTGAGGTATCCATGGTAGCCAGTAAGAGGGTGGAATTCCAGGCACATATTTTTCCAAAGTGCCTATAAGGGTTTTTGTATGGTTATCATATGACATAAACCATAACACTTTTGCAATATATTTTCTGGTTTTGCTTTCAATTTGGTTTCTACTTGCATGTAAATAACATATTAATGCATTAGCAGCCAGTGCGATTTGCTTTTCTTTTAGAAAAAGTTGTTCCATATAATCGCCCCACATAGCCCAGGCTTTCGTAAGACCATCATGAAGCTGTGCAGCAGCACTAAAAGATTTTCCAGCTTCGTCTGTTTTTCCAATTTGACCTAACAAAAGCCCCTTTAGAGCATAGAACTCAGCATTCATTTCACCAGTAAAGTATTTCAAATTGGTGGACTCAATAACTTCCAAAGCTTCATTAATTTCATTTTTTCCAGACGTTGAGGGCATTTGGAGATAACATTTTACTTGCTGACGAATTTTCTGCGAAGGAATATTAAAAAAAAAAAAAATTAAATTGTGTTGGTTTTTTAAAACACCTGAAAATAAAGAAAAAAAATTTTGGTCAAGTTCCTTGAGTGTAAGATACCCGATACATACTGGTCATTTACATTTACATTCCTGAACATTAAAGTATTTTAATACATTTTTTTATTGATAATTTTTTGAAAGTACAGAAGTCGCCATAAAAAGCGAATCTTTAAAATAAAGAAGAAGGAAACTACGCCGTAATAGTTGCAGAAAAAGGTTCACCAACAACACACAAAAGGAATGTCTCAGCTTTTCGAATTTACCGGGCATGCGAAGCTATAAATCCCAACTGCTTTTATCACCTCTTTTTTGATCGAGCTGAGTAGCTGAGCGATTTCATCGCTAAAGAATTTGATTGTCTACGTTAAAGTTAGTGTTACCTCCTTTTGTATGTGTTGTCATAAAGACGCGGAATCAAGGTCGAGAAAAAACCTTTCATCATGTGTGGACCAAATACATATTTATTTTTCTGATACTAGGAATGTATCATCATTAAAGATTTGTATTTCTTGTGCGCCTTTTCCAACACTGTGCTCAGACAGTTTCTGTCCTAAGCGCATATTTGTGAAAAAGTACGAAGCTAAGAAACAATAAAATAATTCAAGGGAAATGGGAGATTTCGTTAAAATGCCCCAGCGCCTTCTACTTCCTCTTCTATCTCAAAAAACTAGCCTCCTCATTTCTAACTTAGTAAGCTGACTAAATTGTCTGATAGTTTTTCATTTATATCTTATGTTATTGTGTTTACTGAAACCTGGTTAAAACCGGAGATTCTTAGCTCCGAAGTTTTTCTGGGTAAGTACACAATTTATAGGCTTGATTGTCCGAGCAGGGGGAGTAGTCTAAGTTGATGTTGACTCCATCCTCAGGTCTGAATTACTAACTTTTAATGGAATGAATGACATCGAATTTCTAGGTATACCATTATCGTTTCCCGGTAGTTTTATAAATATTACTTGCTCATATATCCCGCCATCATCTGAGTTTCTAATCTATGCAAACCACCTTTCCGGTATACAGTCAATTTTTAATAAATGTCAGATAGAGATCAGTTAATAGTTTAAGGTGATTTTAATATACCTAATGCGACTTGGTCTCTGGACGAAAAATCAAATGTATTACTTCCTTTAGCGCATTGACGGTAAACCATGCTCTTAGGACGTTTACTGTGTATGTGTTTTGTGTCAAATCCAGAAGGCGTTCGTGTTACGCAACCTGAAGATCCCTATTTAGAGCTGACTATTGATGCAGGAAAAGAGTTAAAGGAACATAAGCAGTTCACACCCTCCCTTCCTCCTACACACATCAGTCCCCCAACAATCATCTCACCTCGGTCCGGGCTAAAATGTCACTGGGACCGTGCCAAGAGTCAGTCTAGCTGAGGGCCTGGGTTAACAAATAATCCAGTCTCGAACTGTGGGCTCAGACAGGTGCGACCGTCTGTTCTAATTCAGCCTTAGCCGGGTACAGCGGATCTCTGCCCGAGTGGAATTAACCCTTCTCCGCAGCTCGTGGGAATAGTTATGAAGAAAATTATAGGAAACAAAAACAAGAAACAAGAGACCTAAAAAAAGTCGGAAGGTGCGAGCAACGCCTCAAAAACCGTAGTTCATGAACTAGTTGAGGTAGCATGGCCTCAACAAAGGAAGCCCTGAAAAAAGCCTGCCCCAGTAGGAAGGTAAAATCTACCCATAAGCCTCCATGGCTCCAAGCCTCCACCACCCTTATGGGCCTCAAACAGGACTGTAGGAAACAACTGTAGGCAAACATGTCAAAACTGACAACAGATGGAGAGAGTACTACTCAAAACTTAGCTTATACAAAAAAGATTTTAGAATGGCCAGTAAGCAGGAAGCATTAATCCGAGGTAGACGTGAAACCGATCGCTCCGCCTAGCGAACGGGAAAACTAACTTATTTAAAAATAAAAACACACCAATAAATAGCGAAAAGACGCTGGCAGCAATTCCGAACAACAAGGGCTCGGCTCTCTTCCCTAACAAATCTAATAACAAATACAAAGATTTAAATATATTAAACTGCCTGCGGGTACGTTATTGAAAAGTGCCAACAGCAAGCCAGTGAGTCAAAGTCGTGTACAACAACAACAACAGCAAGACGCGCGTCGACTTTCTTGGCTTCATCTGTCGTCTTCGAAAAATAATGCATACCTAGAAATTGTCTTATCGGAGACAGTAAATAACACAACAACAAGTGCAATGTCGCCGTCCGGTACTGAGAGAGCTCGGTCTCTTTTGCCAGCACTATTTACCAACTTCAGCTGCGCTGCTCCAACGCAGTCATGGAGTTCGCAATGCCCTTTCCCCCCCCTTCCACCTATAGACGCACCGACTACATCAGCTTGCGCGCTCATTAATACGGTGCCCTCAATTACAAATGTCGTATCGACTACAACAAGATAACTTTAACATCGACCAACGTGTGGCCGATTTTGGCATCGCGAGCGAAACTATCTATGCTGCAGATCTCTCGCAATCTACGCATGTACAGACTGGGATCGATCGGTATGTACAAATAAAAAGAAAACTTAGTTTGCAAAAGGAGCAAATTTGCCTAAACTTACGAAAACTTCAAAAAACAGCACTAAGGCAACTTCAGAAAACAAATTTGCCATACTTGGCGAGCTCGAAAAAGATGAGGGTCAACCACCCCAAGCCAATAAAATTGTAAAGCCACCACCTATGTACATTAGGGATCAAAATTGTTCAGGTCTAATTAATAAACTTAAGCAAAAAATTTGAGCAAAACCACTTTTATATTACTATTCTAAAACGAGGTAATATATCTGAAACCAAGCTCCAGATCACCAATGAAGCCAACTACCGCTCTGTAACAAACTTCCTGGACAGTGAGCGTGTTAATTATTACACCTACCAACTCAAAAGTAGCAAAGGACTTCAAGTTGTAATAAAGGGTATCCAGTCAACCGTCCCGGCAGCTGATATAGCTGAAGGACTTAAAGAAAATGGTTTTGACGTTAAAAACGTAATGAACATAACCAACAGGACAAAAATTCCTCAGCCACTCTTCAAGATTGAACTCAAACCAGACGCGGCTACCCTGAAAACGCAGTGCACCCCATATACAAACTGCATCGAAGAATAACCGTAGAGGAGCCGCATAATCGAAACGGCCCGGTACAGTGTACAAACTGCCAGGAGTTTGGGCACACAAATAGTTATTGCACTTTGCGACCAGTCTGTGGCCTGTGGCGACCTGCACTGTATAGAAGCTTGCACGGGTAACAAAGAAGACCCAGCACTGAGAAAATGTAGCAACTGTGGTGGAAACCACACTGCTAATTACAGGGGATGCCCTGTCTATAAAGAGATCAAGAGTCAGCTCAACCAGAGGCGCCAACAACCAAACTCCGCCCAACAGGTTGCTCAGCCACATTCCTTCGCAAACCACTCCTGGAGTTACTTTTGCGGCTGCACTGCCAAAAGCAATACAGCCCCACCCGCCTATACCAAAACCAAAATATACTCCGCTTCCAGAGCAAAACGCTCAAAGACCAGCTCAACCTTATAACCAACAAAACCAGACTTTCACTGCACAAATACAAAACAGCGTCGAAGCTACTTTAGCTACACTCACGAACATCATGCTTTCAATGCAAGGTACCATCCAGGAACGAGTGCGAAACCAGAACAACCTTACTGAACTTCTAATCAAACAAAAGTCAACTTAAATGGATCCCTTAAAAATATTCTTTTGGAGCGCTAAGGGTGTTTCGCAGCACAGACTTGAACTTCTACAGTTCTTAAACACTCAGGACATCGATATCATGATCCTCTTAGAAACGCACCTAACCAATAAAAACCATTTCTATCTCGCTGGCAACATCTTTGTATGCAAGCAACCACCCAGACGGCAAAGCTCACGGATGCACCGGAATCCTTATCATACAGCGCATTAGGCATCACCCTCTGGAGGCGTTTGCTTACAACCACATACAGGCCACATCCCTACGAATCAACATAATCAGCGGTCCAGTCACCCTATCGGCTGTGTATTGTCCCCCTACGATTTAATATTTCAGAGAAAGAATTTTTAGGCTTTTACAACTCATTGGGTAACTGTTTTATAGCTGCCGGTGATTATAATGCGAAACACCACTACTGGGGTTCTCGTCTTATTAACCCCAAGGGACGCCAATTATACAACGCTATTATCAAACCCGGTAATAAGCTAGATTTTGTTTCACCAGGTACTCCCACATACTGGTCAGCAGATCTGAAAAAACAATAGACATTATCGATTTTGCTGTAACTAGGAGAGTGCCGTCCAGGCTGATACATGTTAAAACCCTGGCGGAACTGTCATCTGACCACTAGCCTGTTTTACTCTGTCTATCTAAACATCCGCAGTTTGTAGAACGACCACAATTTCTGACATCCAATACAACAAACTGGCTAAAGTATAAAAAATATATAAGCTCATACTTTGAAATCGAACTTTCAGCCACATCCCCCCAAAAAACTACACGCACAAATACACAGATCCAGTCGCTCCTTCAAGAAAAGCGGCGACTTCGCCGAGACTGGCAGGCACACCGCTTCCCAGCCTCTAAACAAAGGTTTAAAGAAGCTTGTCGGAAGTTGTCTAAAGCTTTACTAACTGAAAATAATCAGACTCAACGTGCCTATATAGCGCAACATTCAAATTTCCACTCTGGGGAGCGCACCCAAACATTCAACCACCAATAGAACCCGATTTTCTAATTCGATCACGAGGAAAAGGCCAACATACTCGCCTCTTACTTAAAAAATGTCTTCCAACCTCATCCGCCGACAAACCAATTCACTTTACCAAACATCTCACCAGCGAAACCTTCCTCCACAATAATTCTAGAAATAAGCACAATCATAAAAGCCATTGCAGAACAGATGAATCCAAAAAAAGGCCCTGGCCATGATTTAATTTCGACTAAAATGATAATTAAATTGCCTCTATGCGCAGTCAAAAGCATAACCGTCATATTCAACTCAATTCTTAAATGGGGCGATTTTCCTACACAAAGAAGACATCCAAAGAGTACAGTCAAAGATACTGCGAACAATAACTGGGCCCCTGGTATATTCGCAACGCAAATATCCACAGGGAGCTGGATATAAAACCCGTTAAAGAAGAAATTGATAGTAAAGTTTCGAAGTACGAATCTAGACTATCAATACATCCAAACCAACTGGCCAGGCAGCTCAGGCGGCTCAGTAACCACTCTCGGTTACAGCGCAACGACCGCCCACTCCTGCCCAACTTAGGGCCATTAACCAACTTAGGGCCATTAACCCTTACTGGGGTCACAGGGCATCACAAAAGGCCCTTGATGGCGTTCTTTTAGACCCAAAACTTTCTGACAATATTACTTCCGTAGTAAACAAAGCCAGGGGAGTGCTTGGATTTTTAAAAAGGAGGTCTAAGGAATTGTTTTATGCCTATGGCCCAAAAGCTCAAATCGATAATTTTGCTGGAAAGGCTGTGTTTCTCTTGTCCTCCACACATGTACTCAAACTCCATTTAAAACCGTATAAACCCTACACAAAACATTTTCACACCGGAATATCCGCTCTATGTAAATGTGTTGAAAATATAGCAAAAATCAATATAATCAAGCAATAAAGAGAACAACAATTTTAAACGAACATCGATCGCTAAACATATAAGCAAAATATAGCAAAAACAACTAAACACACGCCTCACAAAAGTTACTCAAACAAAAAAAAAGGAAAAAAACAAACAATCGCTGTGAACATGTGAGGACGCTCAAGGCGCCTCACATTTTCCCACTCAAACAAACCCAGTATCTCAGCCATTGAAGGCAGCATTATGTTCTCATCACAGGTTAAGTTCCCAAATATAGATTTAAGCTTAAAACGTAAGTTATTCTAGTTTCAAAGTTATCCTTGGTACTTTTCCGAGGTCTGTTTTCTCTACGCAACGCGGACACCAAAGCGACCCACGTGCTACTCCAGGTCGGGCAAGTTCTCGTGTTGCGTCTCCGAGGTCTGTTTTCTCTACGCACTACGAACGCTTACCAGACCGGAGAAAAGCGCGGAAAAACTACCACCGGACTTTTCCTACTCACGTCCAGGTTAGGGACAGGCTAGTAACATTTAGTAAATTCCACAAAAGGGCTCTTCGGGTCAGTGAGGCTTCTGAGTTGCGTCTCCGAGATCTGTTTTCTCTACGCAACGGATCAGCGGGCTCTGAAAACAAGCGTCTGCACAACAACACCGGCGGCGTAAATGAACGTCTCCCCGACGCCATTTCCCCCATATGATGGAGTTGCTGAAGGGTCAACTTCAGGAGCAAACGGTACAGATGTCTACTTGCATGAGAAAAGCTGAGCAGCGGATCCTCGAGGTTGGTGTTCTGCGTACCTTGCGGGAGAGGGGGGGTGGGAACGAAATTATCGGATCAACACATGGCAAACAATGCATGCGAATTACGATTGCACGGAGTTCCCTTTAAGGATGATGAAAACTTATAAACTCTGTTAAATCAGTTATGTTTTTCACTGACACTCACTCCGCCGCTAAGAGTTCGCGACATTTACGAAACGCAAAAACAGCAAAACTCGTAGACCCGGTTATATTAATTAAATTGGATAACGTCCCACAGAAAATCTCTGTAATACAATCAAAAGGATCGTTACGGATCTTAAAAACAACAACTAAACTTGAAGATGATGGGATTTACAGCGCTCGCTTAAGAAAAACGCAGTCGGGTTTCAAATCTCTCCCTCTTTCTCTTCTAAAACCTTATCGGCAGCTGCATTTAAACTATCTCCTTATCATTCTACATTTATTCATTCTAGGTTTATTTTAGATGCTCTTTAATATATAAGATCGGTATTAAATCTTTTATTCAATTTATTAACATGTATAATGTTGAAAATAGTACTGAAATGCTTGCTTTGATAAATAGATCCAATGATAACAGCAACGTAGTTTTAAAGCTCTTATGCACGCAATGACCAGAGTCTGACCTAAAAGATTAAAGAGTTCAGATACTTGTGCGTTAACTCTGAAATCAATGCTGTATGTGTTTCCGAAACATGTTTATCTTCCGATGTTAGTGATTGTCTTGTAGCTTGTGACGGATTTAATTTGTATCGTGCTGATCATAACGTACGTGGCGGAGGTCTAACAAATTATTTTAATAAGAGATTTAAGGCCAAAGTAATTAAGAAAAAAGGGAGTGATAGTGCAATAGAATATTTATTTATTGAAATTGTGGGATCTGCTCAAACATAAAAATTACTGTTATGTTGCGTCTACCGACCAAATCGAACTATTGTTTTGAACGATTTTTCACAATATGAGAAATTTCCATGACGTACAGCACTATAATATTGGCAGGTGATGTGAACAGCAACATTTTGACTGAAAACCATTTATTCAATAATATGATATCTGATGGAATGACAATAGTAAATTCCTCATTTCCAACTTATTTCTCTAGTACCTGCAACACTCTCCTGAACGTTTTTTTTGTAAACAAACCTGACCATATTCTAGTATATAACCAGGTCTCAGTACCAGCTTTTTCGAAACATGACCTTTTTCATTACCTAATCAGTCTGAGTAGAATGTGTTGTATAGTCTTGTTTCTGTGGATAAGCAAATTGAGTGTATCCAAAACAACTCACTGCATCTATACAATACATACAGGTCCCTTTGGTTTAAAACCACAATTTAAAACGCTTTAAAACTAAGAGACATTGCTTTTGAAAATAGAAGAGGTTTTCAAGCTTATTAAAATTCTTTTGCCACAGATTTTGCCATATGTAACTTTTGTCATCAATAGCGTGTTGACCACTTCTGATTCCCTGAGAGGTGGAATGACGCCAGAATATTTCCAGTGGCTAAGGCAAATGGAGACTATTGGCCAATATCAATTTAACTCTTCCTGCCTAAATTAACCGAAAACTTAATGACCCAGCAAATTTCCGGATATGTAGACAAAAATAGTCTGTTGAACGCCGCACAGTCAGGATTCAGAATGAACATAGTCGCGGAAACAAGACCCTTCCAGATTTTAACAAAGCCTTCGATACTGTGAGCCACAATACTTTCAAGTTCAATTTTTCTATAACTGCAGAAAAGGTGATGCGATCCTATTTAGTTTCCAGCTTTGAGCAGCTCTCCAAAGGAGTTCCACAGGGATCAGTTTTAGGACCTCTGATATTCTCGATGTATGTTAGTGAGCTTTCAAATATAGTGTCGTCTTGTAAAGTCCATGTGTATGCTTTGGACCTTTAAGCCTTTGAATGTGTTGTGAGGACTTGAATAACTCTCCACAAATAAAAGCAAGCAGTCAAGCAATAACGCAAGCAGTGGCCTACTGGTTGCCTGATACGCGTATAAACCGTAGTGCGGCAAGAGAATGTGGTGCCGTGTGCACAGAGAGGAACAATCAATTCTGAAAACTATGACTGGGGCACCGTCGTACATACGGAATGAAAATATCAAAAAAGATTTAAGTGTGGCATCTGTAAAGGACGAAATCAAGAAGGTGAATACCAAGTTCACGGTCAAGCTTCAGGCCCATCCTAAAAGAGTTGCGCGGCCTTTAATCTAGAACTCTAGCCATACACGACCCCGCAGAAAAGACCTCCCCACCCACGAATAATAGACGGGCCGCGTTTAAAATTAGTCGTTAGTGTCTAAGAGAGAAGATTCGATAAATAAAATACAGTGCTTTGCATTTTGATATTTTTAACGAAATTATTTACTTACTGAAACATAACTGGAAGGTGTTAAGTAAAAAAGCTTCAGACCCATCCTCATAGACTTGCGCGGTCTTTAATCTGGAACTCTATCCATACACGACTCCACCAAAGAGACCTCCACACCCAACAATAATAGTAAGGCCGCGTTTAAAATAAAATTAATTGTAACTAAATATATAAATATACTTAATCAAGATTTGTCTACTTGTCGTTAGTTTCTAAGAGAGAAAATTCGATAAATAAAATACAGTATACACAAAAATAAAAAAAACCTCTATCCCTGTCTTACGAAAACCCTGTAAAACTAAAGTCTTAACATATTTGCACCGTACTTAGTTTTATTTTTTTATAAATTGGTCTATATTATGTTATTTGTGTTTACTAGTGAACTCGATAACCCGCGCGTAACAAGCTCGTGCTTGGTTTCGTTGGGCCACTAGTTTTTACTGTTTAAAGTTCATCAACGTTTAACGACAATTATATCATATATAAAAATACGTTTTAATTTATTAGATATTAGTCCCAAATCTAGTTTCATTGATTTCCCTAAGTATGATGTACCTTTGCATTAAGTCTTATATGACAAGTCGATTTTTAAACTCGTTTTTCTACTTTACGTTCACATGGACACTTAAAAATATGTTAAACAAGAAGAAAGCAAACTTAGGCAAACCGAAGTTTATATACCCTTGCAGCAACAACAAAAATTAAATATTCATTTAAACATCTAAGTTTCGATTTATACGCGCATATGTTTAAAAACATTGAAGCAATTATTCGATCGTTCGTTTTTAAAAACGTAAAAAAAAAATTCCATTTTCACTTCCGAAAGATTCACAGGAATTCGAATTTCCCAGACCTGTTCCAGTTTTCACTTCCGAAAAATCTTCACGGAATCGAATTTCCATCTAATAATTCTCTGTTATCTCCGAAAAATCTTTCCCTTAGGAAATTTCCTAACAAACAAGGGAAACTTTTTTATGTTCAAGTGAAATCCGAAATTGTTATCAACTTTTCTTCCGAGTAAAAACCGGTACAGAGCCTAACAGAAGTTTTCGCCGTTAAGGCGCTGTACTCAGAGATAGCTGATAAGACTGCGGTGACGTTCAGTCAAAACAAGCGCTAGTCCTATCTGAGTACGGGGTTCACTCCCTTGAGAGTGCTCGTGTGATGAAAGTTATCAAAAGTTGTGTTATAAAGATTTATAACCAACTAGAACCTCGAGTTTTTGACTTCGATTTATGTATAATAATCATAAAATTTAATTAAATCTAAAAAATGTATAAGGTTAACAGTTAACATAAGTAGTTATAAGTTTAAAGTTATATTTTTGTATGCCATTCATTGTGACTAGACCACTAAATATAAGTACTCACTTGTCGAACTAGGAAATATAAATAATTAAATAAAAAATAAATACAAAAATATTTTGGACTTACTCTTTTACTTTTTTGTTGTAAATAAATTATACAATCTAATAAAAAAAATTTTTAAAAGATATTTTGAAATATTTTTTAAATAAATATTTTAGAAGTTAAAACAATTTTTATTTTTTATATTTATATTTTTATTATTTGCTTGAATTATAAGCTAATTTAGTTCGCATGCCACCAATTATTATCCGCCATTTTGGCCAAATCGACCACTGTGCGAACCTGATAAAAAAAATGGTTCCTGTTCGGTTCCAGTTCATTTACGAAATACTTGGTCGATCCGCTTAATGGTTTGGGTCGTTTTAAAAATTATCTGAACCATCCCGGTTCGGATTAATCTAACTCCAGAGTTGTTCACAGCCCTGTTTTTAGTCCGTTTCGTGAATCGCGAGATAAATGTTTTGCGACACATTTTTTTGGCTCAAAAGGTTCGGACACTTAAGTTTCTCAAGCTTAGGAGGGAAAGGGGTTGAAAGGCTAAAAAAATTCATATTTTTATGATTTATTTTTATAATAATATTTGTTTAAATTTAATTACATATTATTATGACACTTTAAAAAAAGAAACAATTTAAAAACAAGAAAGGAAGCAATCTTCAGCAAGCCGAAGTTCATATACCCTTGAGACTATTGCAAAAACTAAATATTCTTGAAAACATTAAAATTATGATTGTTTATTGTTTTTATGGGAGCTTTATGTTATAGTCGTCCGATTTTGATTAAATTTAAACAGGAATTCTGAAATCTGTCGAAGAACTAAAATAAAACTAAAAACACCAAAGTTATAATTTATTGTTATTTTTTTCCGATTGTTCCTATTGGAGCAATATGCTATAGTATTCTTATCCGGCTCGTTCCAACTCATATACTACCTGCAACAGAAAGACAACTTTTGGGAAAGTTTCATGCAGGTAGCTTTAAAACTGAGAGACTAGTCTGCATAGAAACGGACGGACATAAGTTTTTAAACGTTATGGTGTTAACATTAGCGAGACATATTCGCTAGTTTGCCGAATGGAAAGCAAGGCAGCTGAAATAGAAATTTGCGTACACCGGATGGATGTATGCATGGCGTAACTAAACAGCGACCTGGATGACACAGTGTACATGCAACAACCCGAAGTTTAAGCAGGCGGCAAGGTATTATTGCTGAAAAAGTCTATTATATATACGGATTCAACTGGATGGCGTTCTGAAAAACATTGGTTTTGACAATAATAGTGCTTTAATTCTGTTTTACGTTAATGATCTCATTATAGCGTGAAACATGGTCTGCTCCTTTGGACGCAGAGTATTTGTTTGGTTGTGATGAAAAATGCGCTGAAGTGCATGAAAGGGCGTTTAATCGGCAGTTAGCGAGCTGATATGGTTGGCACTCACTGCCCGACCCGGTATATTGCAATGCACAAGGATCTGCACAGCGAAAAATTAGGGGGTGACGGCACGTTCTCATGGAAGTCGGAGAAGCAGCAGGACTCAACAACTAGCAAAGAATTCTGTGCATCATGCACGAACAAAGTTCAGATTCTTTTAAAATATGCTTCTACTGAGGAATGATTGCAAATGTACTGACTAAGAATTTGTCAAAGAAGAAACACCATGAATTTGTAAAATTGTTAACCGTACTTAAGGCCGCTGCTGGTAGGTCAGCATCCAGATCAAAGGGACTAGCTTGACGTGCATTTGTCACATTTATAATTAAAAACTTTGTTAAAAATCAATGCCCTAGAAGTGGCAACGCTCGGATAGCGGTGCGGCGTAATCTGCGTTGCGCTTCTATTCGTCTCGTAAATTTGGACCATTTTCTTGATTCAATTTGCTGGGCACTCTCTGGGAATTAGGAGACGATTATTCTGGTGGTATCATATATACCGCCAAGCAGCAGCTTCAAATATACAAGGCTCATGTGGACAATATTGCTCATATCTATCAGGATATAGAAAATAATCAATACACCTGCGTTCTTAGCGATTTCAATAAATAATATTTATTGATAATAATATTTATTGATGAGGCGTCCAGGAGTGAATGGAATACCATGAATTCCTAGATCGCCCGCAACATCGTTATTGGCTTGGATCTGAAGACTGTTTGCAACCTCGCTGGGTCAGCCCTTTTACAGCTAGCATCCCACATTCAAGGTCCAGAACTCGCTGTTTTAGTTTAGCTATTTAATCATTACCTGTGGCTAAGTCTTCTTGGAGAAACGATTTGATTCGACTTTCGGAGTCCTTCATCTGAAAAGCCTGCTCATCGAAGCGCAGATTAATGAGGACCATGAGAGTTGACGATGAAGGGGTGGGAGCATCTGATTCTCGGACCTTTTTTTCCAGTTCAGAAATGTTTGAAGTTCCGGTTTCTATTTCAGCTTTTTTTACATGTCCACCCATATTTATGTAAAATAGTTAGGCGGTTAACAGTAGCATTGCTTTAACTGTGTTAAACTGCTTAAAGTCGAAGGGGTACAACTGCTTGATTACGATTGGTTGTAGTCCGGCAGCACTAAACTCTCATTAACTACGAAGATGCAACTACGAAGATGCAAAAACCCTATCGTTTTTAGGTTATTTTAAATTTTTGTATGCTGTAGGTAACAGGTCAATTGCAAGTGTTGCAAGTTATTCGCGTGGCGATTGATTTTCCAAACACAGAATCACTCGAATTGACTTATAAGTTGTTTTGTTTGCACGGCTTAGATGAAAGGCTTGACGGAGCGTTTTGTTGACGTCTGCTCTCTTTGACTCTCTTCTTACTTTTTAGATAGTCAACTTACTTTAGATAGTCAGATGCTCCAAAATAACAGAGTTGGTAGACTCAAAAAATGAGTTCAATTATGATTGATTCCAAATTTTCTCTTTGTCGAACACATTAACTACATAATTCCAAAAGCTTTGTGAAGCGCATTGCTGTGCAGGTTTTTGCCCCAATATACTTCTAAACTCAGTTAATTTTCGTCACTTGTTAGGTCAAAACTGGAATATGCTCCAGTGTTGCTTAATAGCATTCATTTATCTGTCTTTGGCAGGTCTCTAAAAGCTTTGAAGCCGTTTTACATTCCTGTTTGTAAGTAAAATTATGGTGGAAATGAGCCTGTGTGTAGAGCCTTAATTTTATATATTAGCCTTCCACCTAACATGCGCCAGGACCCGAGCTATTACTTTTAGTCATAAGTTAAGTCTAGTGAAGTAACCAGTAAAAGATTGTTCTGTTGGCGAAATAAATATAGTTAGACCTACTGGAACTTTGGACGTGTTCAGCAGAGGGGATCAACATAAGAATTCTAAGCACGTTAAGCGTCTCCAGCTCATTAACTCTACTACTAATTCCATCAATATTAGAGTGAGAATCATTGCCAACCCAATTATCAAATAAGATAATTGTTTGCAACTGTTTGCAGCTTGATACCATCTGGTCGCAAATAAAAACAAGCAATGTGGAAAACTCGGAGACAACCCGATGAGCAATGGCAGATAAAAAGCGATTACTTTGGAAATGCATTGACTGAAGGCTGAAAACAGTTGTGAACCAAAATGTTTATACAACCCAATACTGTGGTAACCTAACAAAAAACAAGAAAGGAAGCAAACTTCGGCAAGCCGAAGTTCATATACCCATGCAGCTATTGCAAAAACTAAATATTCTTGAAAACATTAAAATTATGATCAAAAAGAATTTTTAAAAAATTTCAAAATAAAACAAGAAAGGAAGTAAACTTCGGCAAGCCGAAGTTTATATACCCTTGCAGCTATTGCAAATTTTCTTGAAAACATTAAAATTATGATTTACTTGAAGCTGTGATGATTTGCAGCTCAATTATTTGATAGTTTTTATGACAGCTACATGATATCGTTTTCCGATTTTATTAAAATTAAAAGCGTAATTTTGAACAGTCAAATTATTAATTAATAAAAAAGAATTTCTAAAAAAAATTACAAAATAAACAAGAAAGGAAGCAAAGTTCATATACCCTTGCAGCTATTTCAAAAACTAAATATTCTTTAAAACGTTTAAATTATGATTTGCTTGCGTGTATGTTTAAAAACATTGAAGCTATGATGATGTGCAGCTTAATTATTCGATAGTTCCAATGCAGCTATACGATTGTTCCTATCGGAGCTATATGCTAAAGTCGTCCGATTTCGATGAAATTTAAACCGTAATTCTGAAATATTTAACCATTACTATATCTCGAAGAACTAAAAAGAAAATTAAAAAAAAACCAAAGTTATAATTTTTTTTTTCCGATTGTTCCTATGGGAGCTATATGCTATAGTCGTCCGATCCGGCTCGAGCCGACAATCTTTTACTGGTTACCTGCAATAGAAAGACAACTTTTGGGAAAGTTTCATGCAGGTAGCTTTAAAACTGAGAGACTAGTTTGCGTAGAAACGGACGGACAGACGGACATTGCTAGATCGACTCTCCTAGTGATGCTGATTAAGAATATATACACTTTATAGGATCGGAAACGTCTCCTTCAGTGCGTTGCAAACTTCTGACTGAAATTATAATACCCTCTGCAAGGGTATAATAAAATAATGTTAGTAAGGCTTTTAATTTTGTTAACTATTCTCTTTTATTTAAATTAGATCAGCTCGGGTTTTCGAATAATCTTTTAGCTTGAATTTCAAGTTCTTGAATTGAAGAACTCGGAGGGTTATTTTAAAAAACGCAGTTTCCAATATGATTAACGTAACATCTGGAGTGCATCAGTGTAGTAATTTGGGCCCATTGCTATTTACCTTATTCATCAATAATCTTCCTTCTGTCATAACACATTCTCGAGTATAATTTTAAGCTGATGATGTTTAACTTTGTTTGTCCTATAAAAACCGCAATTGGGTTTCGGTTCACCTCTTTAATCTGAAAAGCCTTAAATGAAACCACTAACCATACAACATATAGACTGGTCATTTCATAGAACGAATTTGCACACAAATACTTTATTATAATTAAAATATTATTAACTTCTAAATACTTTTTATATTCTTGTAAAAGTAAATGGAACAAATATAAAAATCTGCATTGTTTGCTTAAATAATATTTTAATGATAATAATTTTATAACTTTAATTGTACCAATATCTTGGATTATAATGAATTGTTTAAAGACAATTAAAATTACACTGCGAATCATTAAAAAATAAATCAACCAAAGATCACTAAACATAAAATTTAAATCAAGTGTCCTAAAAGCCCGCTCCCCTTAAAAGCAATCGTTGGTAGGTTATGCCGGCACCATCCGCTCGCAAAACATCGACAAAAGCTGATTTAGTTTGAAGTTTTCTCAACCACTGAAGAGCAGTCGATGTTTAAAGTGACACGACTGCGATATGCCCTGTTCCCATCTCATTGGGCTGATTTCTAGTAATTCGAATACATACATAAATGTAAAACATTTTACTGCTATATATATTATATCATATAATATTCATGTTTTTATCATAATCCAATAGTAAATACGCCCATATTCTTAGGGTACCAAGTTTGAAAAGTAGCAAACGACAAAATGTTCTTTATGCGCCGAAACAAAATAAACGCACACATGCTCCCGTGTATGGGAATGCTTGATCACGCATACATACAAATACCAATTCAAGCCCAGGCAACCATCATCAAAATGCGCCTCTTTGCGACTGAACGGCTGAACTCGTGCAATGAGTGCGCGAGCCTAAAAATGAGAATAAGAGAGCAAAAAACCCGAGTGCACACGAAGCGCCGGGGCCTGCTGCTGAGAGCACCGGGGGCCTGCCAATAAAAAGTTTTTGTGTTCAAATTCGTTGTATAAAAATGAACAGTCTATATGTTGTATGGTTAATGATGTAACGTAATTACTTTTTATAAGGGTGCGCCTTCATTTATATTCTCTTCATAATATGTCACTGGACCATATATATCCGGTCAACGAGTTTTTCTTAACCCAAATTAAAAAGTCTACTGTTAACAAGGCTATGAGTGTTCTGGGTTTATTAAGCGATGATCGAAAGAATTTGAGGATCCTTATACAACTATGTATATTATTATTTACTTCCCCTGTCTGTCCTAATTTAGAATATTGCGCTCCCGTTTGGAGTCCCCAATATCAAGTACGCATTGATCGTGTTGAGTCAGTACAAAAAATTTTTTTCATTTCGCCATTTGTGGCTTAAACTGAGATCAATACGAAAGGTTACCATCTCAATCTAGTAGATTAATATTGCTTAGTTTACCTACTCTTGTAAATCGTAGAATCATGAACTATTTTTATGCACAATCTTGCCATAGGTGATATTGACTCCAAAGAATTGGTAAGCCGCATAACTTTTAATGTGCCTTTTAGACTAAGCCGCAACTACCATCCACTTTACTTGCCAAGCTCTTCTTTAAATTTTGGCCTGCATGAACCCTTTCGTGTTCTTTGTAATAAATATAATAATCTATATAATCAAATTTGTTTTTTAACCTCTATCCCTGTCTTAAAAACTACACTACTGCACATATTATGTGAACCGTACTTAGTTTATAAAGTCTCTACGCTATGTTATTTGTGTTTTCCTCGCGAACTCGACAACCGTCCACAATGCTAATAGGGCCCGCACATAACAAGCTCGTGCTTGGTTTTATTGGGCCACTTGTTTGTACTGTTATATTAATTGTTGAACTGTTATATTAATTGATCAAAGAAATAAAGTAAATCTAAGCCAAAGTATCTCATGGCGAAAAAATTCATGATTTTTTAATGGTTTTGTCGATATTATAGAAAAATGTATGAAATCCAGCTAAATTATATTTATTAATTGACATTTTTACCAATTTCAACGACTTCACAAGCTTTTCGATCAGCTAAGTATTCAAGAAAACTTTTTGAAATGTTGGCACAAAATGTATTAGCTTAATGTATATTAAAAAGGACCCTATACTTATTTTGCAACTTTTCTCCAAAAATAAAAGAAATTTTGGCCTAAACTCGGATCCGCTGGCCCAGTGAGCATTAGCGCGTGTTATTCGAGCTGACTGAGGCTTCAGTCCTCGAACCAGGCGGACCATATATGCCGGATTCATATTGCCATGAGCGCTATATGGTGCTTCGGTATGGTATGCCAAGGCAAGGCAAGTATCTGCAAAAATTCGGCTAACGCATGGCGATCCTGCGTAGATGCTCTACGGTATGCTGTACAGTGTTAGCCCTGCCACTGCAGGTGCTTGCTTGAGCTACCCTTTTTTATTTGGCCCCTATGAAAATAGGAGTCAAATAAAGGGTGGCCAACGAAAGATTTGTGTTTTAAAATCGCTATAAAAAAACAACGAGTATATATTCTTCAACATTTTTTTTATTGGATAGCTTTAACATTGCGGCTTATGTATGAAACACCACTTCGTTCATATGGCTGCCTCGGCTGCCTTTACAGTAGTCCTTTCGGTCGACCCAATTTTTAAACACATTTTTATCGAAAAATCGTGTTTTCTGATGAGGCCCATTTCCACCTCGGTAATTATGTTAATAAGCAAAACTGTCGCATTTGGGATTCAGAAAATCCACACGTAGTCTTGGAGAAGCCAATGCAACCACAACAAGTAACTGGTTGGTGCAGTATGTCGGCCGTTTTTCATTGAAAACGTGGAAGGAGCCGCCGTAACTGTTAACCTCGCAACTGCGATTTGACCCCGTTGCGATTGACGACCTAAAGCACGAGATTGAAGTCGCCATCAGGGCCATTGAAGGCCATACCATCGAAAATGTGTTTAAAAATTGGGTCGACCGAATAGACTACTACAAAGCCAGCCCAGGCAGCCATATGAATGGCTGTTTATGAATATGATGTTTCATACATAAACTGCAATGTTGAAGATATCCAATAAAACAATTTTGAAAAAAAATACTAGTTTTTTTTTTAGCGATTTTAAAACGCAAATCTTTTGTAGGCCACCCTGTACAAACTTAAACGTGGATACCCGCTGAAGGAGAACGAGTGGCTCTACGGTGAGGACCTCTCGGGTCTTAACTGTAAGCATCGAATGGTGCGGCTAGATGATTGCTTGCTGCTGGACTGGCAAGACAGATGGCGATGTTGGTGCACCAGGACAGGTGACAAACAATTTCGTAGCAAATGTCAGACTCATTTATCGGAACCCAAGCCTTGGGTTCCAGATGCGTACGGGATTCTTTCTTACAAGGCACGGATCGTTTAACGCATTTCTGCAGAGAAGAGCCCTTAGCAAATGATTACTATATGTAGATTTGCGCGACATTGATGGACTTGTTGTGCAGCGCATTGACAGAGACTGGATGTTTGAGAGGTGTGGTTAGCGGCAAAGAATACATCCACAGCTCGTCTTTGCTTGCCAAAGGAGGCGACTAATATGTCATGGGTGCCCCATCTGGGCAGGTCGGAGCTTAAGCGGTGAGTCCTACCGAGCCTGTAATTTCGGTATCACGGGTTGACCTCCTAGTGGGAGTACCACAGCTGCCACGATGTGGTAGCCATATCGCGGGTAGAACTGTCGGATTTGTCTGTATTGTGGGTATATTAGAGTGCCGTGGTTGTAATCTCAGTTTAGGACACGCCACGTAAAATAAATTTGGATTGATATAAGTTTTAAAGCTAATTCTAAATGTGCTCAAAAATGACGGTATTTTTAGCCTTTTCCCTTCCTTTTTTTTAAAGAGCAAAAAGTACAAAAATTGTATAGTCATATCTGTAAAAGAAATGAAACATTCCAATGTTGTGTTGAGTTACCTTTTCTTTTTATAACCGCAACTGTATATACTACGGCCAACAGAAAAAGACTTTTGCGTGAGTTTTATCCAAATAGTTTTAAAACTGAAAGACAAATTTTCGTAGAAACCGACGGTCAGACGGACAAATGTAGAATTTTTATGAGCCAATTTAAGTATCATCCCTGACCCAGTTTTCTCTTCTCAAAGATTCACACGGTTTCGATTCCCAGACTTGTTCCAGTTTTCACTTCCGAAAGATTCACACGTAACCTAAATTCTGTGTTAAATTATTGGTAGCCCGTTTGGGCTGGTCATGCTCTGTTTAAAAATTATAGCTAAAGTACAATTCAATTTAAATGAAGACTGCGGCTCGCCACTCCATTGTTCGGCCAAGATGCTGATGCCGCACTTTTAGGCAGCCGTTGTTGTTGCTGGCAGTAGCTTCTGTGAGAATTAAAATTAAGTTTTTAATTAAAGGCAACTGAGTTTGTTTCTATCTTAAAATGGTCTTTCTGAGGCGTATCTGTCGCTGATCGGTTTACTCAACTTGTGAAAGTTTCAAAATGGAAAAACTAAAGCTAATGAGGAGCAATGAGTCTGACAGGGCTGCTTTCGTTTGCTGAGAATCCTAACACGGAGTGCAATGCGAATATTGCAGACATTATGATGGTGATACTCGCAGCCGTTTTGGCGGAGTTCGACCGATTCACGGATGAAATGTTCGGGTTTAAGGAATCTGAAGTCTATGTCGATCCCATGAGTAACTACGAAGCATTTGAGAATAAGTTTGTGAGCGCCCAGCTGCTTTATACGCAGTTAAAAGAGCAAATTTGTGCAACAACAACAGAAAAGCTTTAAGAACGTGGTGAAATTGGTAGCGACTCAATTTCTCATATATTATAGCAACAGCTGCAAATATTAAGGGACTTCTATCAACGATTTTCAGCGCATGTAGGCAACATGCGGTGGCGATTATAAGGAATCGCCAGCGTTCAAGGATTTGTATGAAGACGCAATCCATTTAAAGGAGTATTTAAGAAAAGGACAACAATTCCAGTATCTAGTCGTTTCTAGAGGGAGATGCGCTTCGATTGATTAATCATTTGTCTACGCGACTGTTGGGTTATCCACCTTTATTTGGCCAACATTGATTCGGAGTCTAGACGCAAGTGGATTTCAGTCGAAATATCACATCTCCCAAAATTGAAGATTTATTCGGATTTCTGGATGCTCTCTGCGAGGAGTTGGAGCTTAGCAACAACAGGAGCTTAGCATCAGCTGGTCAGAGTATTAAAAGTGTTCCTATGCAGATCAGATGAGCGTACCCTTTACGATTGCGGGACTTCCTTGGACTTTCCTTTAAGAAAATCATCGGTGAAGGCTGAAACGAAAACAGGCTTCAGCCCACTCAACATAAAATCAAGAGTCTTACAAAGTACTAGTAACTGCTCACGTCCTAATCAAAATCACATCATCGCTGCTAAGGAACCAGATCGATGCAGCAGCACGGAAGCTCTTTGAAGACCTCCCGCTAGCAGATGTTCAACCTCAACTCAGATGTATTTATTCTGTTTGAAAGTAACGTCGTGTAGACTGAACTTTATGGACAAAAGAAATTTGACAATCGTGGTAACACTATAGCTGTATCGACAATTTTTTGATAGGTAATTACAACAACAACGCTTTCCAGCCCAGCAACAGCAACATCGCTATTGTCGACATTCGACATTGATGCCTCCCTTCAAAGAATGTTTGCGCAAGCATTCTACCGGATCCAGAGGACACTGGGGTTGAACCACATTTCTGCAACATTCACTCACGAGATGGACAATGAAGATACTTTGTAAAGCTACCATTTAGGGAAACTACCACAGACTTTGCTGACACTCTTCAGGGAGCAATAGCACGGTTTGACTCTGTAGAAAGACGCCTGCAAAATTAAAACACGATAACGAAACTCTGGCACTCTTGCTAAAACTCGATGGTTTTGGTGGTTTGATGTTTCTCGGATTTCCGATACACTCGGCTTACTAGCACCAGTCGTTGTTCAAATCAAGATATTATTTCCAAAATTATGGCTCCTTGGTCTGAGTTGTGACCGTTTGGTCCACGAAATCTTATTCGAAAGGATACCCACAGCTGTTTGAAATGTTTTAAGCAACTTCAACAAGCTGATAATCATCATTAATAATGGATCTACCGGCAACCAGAATTCGTCAGGCATACCCGTTTCAGAGCATGCGAAGCGACAATCCTTAAGGTTGGCAAAGGCCGCAACCGACGCAAGGATAGAGGCTATATTTGTCTTTTCATTTGCATGGCAACCTCACCGCTTCATTTGAATTTATTCATTCATTCATGGACACATGAATACATTCTTGGCAGCCCTACGACGTTTTGTACGCAAATGTTTAGCGAAAACGGTAAAAAATTTGTTGGCGCTAAGCGTCAACTCAATGAGATGCAACATCTTCTTCGATCACACAATAATACCATAGAACAAGCACTTGCCACAGAAGGTATATAGTTGAATTTTATACCGCCACATGCTCCTCATTGCAGATGCATACCTTGTTAGCACAGGTGGAAGCCGTAGTCAACTCTAGACCACTTTACTCAACGTCAGACACCGATATGGGATATCTATCTCCTGCGCAACTGCTACTAGTCGGCGGTACACCTTGGTACCGGAAGGTGACCTTGGATTAGTGCCAACCAATCGATTGGATTACTGGCAGCACTCTCAACCTTACAGCAGCGCCCAAAATGGAATACCATTTTCCCTAATCTGGAGTGCATAGACATGGTTTTAATCTAGGACTCAAATGCACCCCCAGCCGCATGGATTTTGGGAAGGATTATAGAAACTTATACTGGTGCTGATGGCTTGGTGCGCTCAGTGAAATTAAAAACATCACCAGGGAAGATACTCGTCCGATCACCAAAATCGCTCCGCTACCGAATTCTGATACAGAGTTTCAGGGCCGGACGGTATGTTTAGGAACAGCTGCACAATTTTGAATTAAACCGGCTGTATTTTTTATGTATACTTTATAAGCGTTGCCACTCTGTTCATAATCATAATGTAATCGATTCACAGCGGTTGTCAGATCGAATCTAGCGGCAGGAAGAAAGAGACGTACCAGCGTCTGTGAGAAATAAAAATTAATTTTATAATTAAAGGAAATTGAGTTTGTTTCTGATTGCAGGGAAATCGCAGATACTAAAAATGAAGCTTTGTGATGACACTCCAAAATGCCAGTGTTGTCAGATCAAATACCGGCCTACTAAACAAGTAGCGACGTCTGTAATCGAAACCGCACGAATTATTTATACGGGTATGACAAAACATTGTTTGCATCATTCGTTGACGGATTCATTAAAGCTCAAAGACAGAGACACACAACTATATGGATAATGCTTGAGGTTTTTTGGAAATAATTTCAGGGTCACACAGCCTTTTTAGCGTTAAATTCAAACTTTGTTGTTTTCTTTATTATGTTGTGTTTATCCCGCTAATTTTAACGTTTAAAGGTTTTCAGTTGTTACCTTTAAATGTTACAAAATATAAAATATGTACTTCTTATAGCCGGATTCCATTGGCGCATTAAAACGCATTTAACCTAATTCGCATTTATTTGCACAGGGAATCGGATTGGGCTAAATGCCGCATTTAAAATAAATACGATAAATAAATGCGATTAAAAATCAATCGCCCCGAACGTTTTAAGCAAAAATAACGGAAAATACTGATATTTTACGATATTTTGTTAGTGCCACCCCTACAAAGATGTCCTGTTGGGCATTAAAGATATCCGTAAACTCGCTCATATTCATGATTTTTAATTCATTTAGTTTTGATTTGCGAAAATTCAAAAGTAAACAAACCCAGATGAGCGGTTCGTGTCACTCTCATGTCGGAGTAGCATTAGCTTAAAGCTAATGCGCCAATGGAATCAGACAACTAATGCGGCAATGGAATCAGGCTATTAAATACAATTTTGTTTATAGATGTATGGGCCCCTGTGGTATTTTATCGAATGGTATTTTTTTTTACCAAATTCTGTGTAGAATATTTACAATTTAGTTTTGGGAGAAAATAATATAAAGTCGTCCGATTTTGATGAAATTTAAACCGTAATTCTGAAATACTTAACGATTACAATATCTCGAAGAATTAAAAAAATGTAAGCAGTCAAGTTATAATTTTTTTCGTTTATTTCTCCGACATATGTCCGGCTCGTTCCGACTTATGTACTACCTGCAACTGGATGACAACTTTTGGGAAAGTTTAATGTAAATAGCTTTAAAACTGAGAGACTAGTTTGCGTAGAAACGGACAGACGGAGGGATATAGGGACAATGCCAGATTGACACTCCTACTGATGCTGATCAAGAATGTATATACTTTATAGGGTCGGATATGTTTCCTTCACTGCGTTGCAGTACATAATAACATTGTATGAAAACATTAAAATAGTCAACAAATTCAAAATGTAAACAAATTATATAAAAAACATTTTTTAAATAAGGCACTTATACCTTAAATTTAAAAAAAATTAATTTCATAAAACCAGATCTATTTTTCACCATACAGTTTTTATTAAGCTATTTTTATTTATTTTGAGCTATTAGGACTTTTTAAATATTTCTCCGTACTCAGTAATGATAACCATCTAGCTGTTGTCAACAGTGAACTGCTTCGTAAATTAATAAACTGGATCAAAGATCTATACGCTTGTACAACAGCTTGCTTTCATTTGTTTTCTTATGATGAACTAACTCATGGTAAACTAACTCACTAATACGGGTATGATATTACATTGTTCGCCTCAATCATTGACGAATTCATTGAAGCTTAACTATGTGGATACTGCTTGAGATTTTTTTGGTTATAAAATCACGGTCACACTGCCCTTTTAACGTAAGATTATAACTTTATGGTTTTGTTTATTATATTGTGTTTATTCCGCTTATTTTAACTTTCAAAGGCTTTCAGTTGTTACCATTTAATGGTAAAAAATATTTCGTATACATTTCAGCCTCGCTTTTTCATTTCGTTTTGTCTTCAACTCCAATAAATGAGCAAAATTGTACTTTTTAAATACAATATGATGCATCGGCCCTGGTGGTATTTCATCGAATGGAATTTTTATAACAAAATCCGGTTCATATTTTTTGCTACCGGGTACCGGGTTCTGTCAAATTTCTTCATTCACTGCTCATTGATATCGTCATACGTTTGTCTTGTTCGCAGAAGCAAACTTCGGAAAGACGAAGTTCATATAACTGGCAGCTATTGTAACAATTAAATATTCTTGAAAACATTAAAATGATGACTTACTTGCGTATACGTTTAAAAACATTGAAGCTATGATGATTTGCAGCTCAACTATTCAATAGTTCTTATAGCAGCATATGATATCTTTTTCCGAATTTAATAAAATTAAAAGCGTTATTTTGAACTGTCAAATTATGTCTATAGTCAGAAATAACTTAAAAAAAATTACATAATAGAAAAGTTACATTAAAAAAACCCATGGGACCTTTATGCTAAGTCGTCCGATTTTGATAATTTTTAACCGTAATTCTAAAATATTTATTCATGTCCAAGAACTAAAAAAAAAACTTGGAAACCAGTCATTTTATAATTTCTTTTCATTTATTTTTCCGATTGTTCCTATGGGAACTATATGATATAGTATATAGAATTTATACACAAATCGGTCTAAGTAATTTAAGATATAGAAGTAGATTGTATTTGTTCCGTCAACTTTCTTAATTTGTTGCTCGTTGCAATCGTCATACGTTTGTCTTGCTGACACTTACTTAAAATTGTATAGTTAAAAAAAAAATTAGCAATGAATGAGTTCAACAATGTAGGGTCATAAGCCCATTATACACCTAATAAAATTCGTCCCCCACAATCCGAAATTTTTCATTACTACAAAATTGCTAGTAATTTGTTATCACATTTAAAAAAAATATTGCAAGAAGTTGGTATAGTGTATATATGTGTACTTTATTTATTTATAAAATAAATTGTTGTACTTATTAGGGGAACAAGGGCATAATAGTTAAAGTTTTATTTAATTACCTGAAAGCAATCCACAATCGGAACAGAAGGAATTGTATATATCCTGGACAATGTCTCCTGACAAACACCAGTTAAGTTGTGTTTTCTAGCTATTTTTCCAAAAGAAATAATAGCTTGTGCGGATGCGTGTACCCCTAACATTGTACTTCCTTGATCTGATTGTTGCTCAAGGTGCTGTGTTATTATTTGGTAGTGATGTTGTCGCCAAGTAAATATATCACTCCAATGGGATAAGTCGTCAGAAATGATTGGTAACCGATTACGCCAAGTTTTTACAATAGCTTTCATGTCGTGCAATGAATTATTACGTGATTGGGCCAGTCCTTGATGGATTTGACTTGCCTCGTGAAGTTCCATTATTTGCTGCGAAGCTTGAAGATATGGCAAGTGGATGTGAGAAACAACGCTAGGCAATCGTCGCCACTCACGAATACATAAGCTTGATGCCATTTCTACATATCTTTCTATACTGCCCGTTTGCCTTTCATCTTGGTGAAGAATGCTTAGATATCCTTTGTAAAGGTTTATTTTAAAACCATGTTGTTTTAAATAACATTGTTCTGTTTTAGCTAATGCTGTTTTCATTAAATTCCAATCAGGAACGCGCCAAGAACTTTCAAGAATTAAAAACATATTTTTATCTCTATTTGTTTGGGCATAATCCAAAAGAATGTCCCATTGATTTAATTCCTTGGCACAACGGATCCAGTGTTTTTCCCACAACAGTAATTCGCTATTAATATATGTATTAACGACACCGTTATTTAAATCTTGTTTAAACTTAGTCATTGCTAGATCATATGCTCCTTGGGCCTCTTCGAAAAATCCCATTTGCTCATATGAAACAGCAATATTTGTTTCCGGGTAGTGTGCAAACTTAAGCCAAAGACCAGCCCACAAGTCTTCCTCATGCATTGAAGAATACATTTTTGAAAGTGAATCAAATATGTTTTTAGATTGCTGTATATCTAATTCAGACAATATATTATCCACGTCATCAGCATTATTCTTGTTTTGGATTGGTTGATTTACTGCCATGTCTTCTAAAACAAGGATTGCTCTGTGCCATAAGTTATGGGATTTTCCAAGATAAACTAATAAATTAGGCGGAATATATATGGATGGTGTGCATTTAGTCAAACTTTCTACAAAAGTATTTAGTGTGCTTGGAAAGCAGTCCTTTTGATTAACATTGGTTCCAGACGATAAAAACGGTATTAATTCTTTTGTGATGTTATACCTTTGATCTTCACTAAATATACTCCAAATACGGGGAAAAATTGACAACCATACGCTTTGAGCAAGTTGAGTGTCAATATGGCATAGCTGTGAAGTGGCAACCAGCATCTGATCGGTTCTTATGTTTCGATTTGCTTCTAAAAACTCAGCTTGCTTATAAACAAGTTCCACTAACGTAACACGTCGAGTTGGTAAAATTTTTTGGCAGTCTTCTTTGCGATCAGCAGTGAATTCGAGCGTTATATCGATATCAAACACGTCATCTTTATCATCAACACTTTGAACAACATCAAAAGATTCCGACTGAGATGATACAAAAGAAACAAACGAGTTTTCCTGTGATTCGGCTGAGTTGGCTGGAATAACTGAAGTAATGCTAGGTATTTTAAATTCTTCATTTGAACATTGTATTTGCACCATTGTGTTAGCTGTTAAAATAAGCAGTTCAATGCATTGTTTTATCCAATAATGGGATCCTATTGTGTCCCATGCTTGAGAACAAATTATATACAACAACCTATCATGAAGTCTACGACGCATTGATGAGTCTAATATTTCAAAAAATTTGGCCCTTATGTGCGGATTTTGAAAACGTAAGCCATTTAGACATGCTCCCTCCAGTTTGCTTGTTAACTCTGTTTGTTTAAGGATTTCATCTCTATATATAAAATTTATAATTTCCAAGAATTGTACATTTAGTTCAATGTCATCATTGAACTTCTTTTCAACGTTTTGCATTAACTTTACCAGCAAAGCAGATTTTTCACGAATAGACGGAATTTGTGTCATAACATTTGGTTCTTTTGATTTTACCCAATCATCAAGCATTTTAATTATACATTTAATAATTTTTACTTCCGAGCTTTTTTCAATTAGACTAACCAAGATAGTGCCAATAAAAAGTTTTCTGATTTCCACACTCATTATAAAAATCCTATTTTTGATTAGTTCTAACGAAAGCACCAAGAGCTCTAAGGGTAAAGAATTTGAATCAGGGGGTTGACTGATAACATTATTACCACTTATGGTGTTAATATGGTCCTTTGTAAGACGATTTAAAACTCTTATAAATTGGACTAAAATTCGATCTATATAACTGTGGTTATTCGTGGTGCAGGCTTTTAAAATCATTAAGGTACCAAAGAGCGACGAAGCATTTGGTTGAGGACTCTTTTCGTAAAATGTAAGGTTCTCAGCGATCATTTTACTAACAGCGCTGTATAATAATTCTAGATCATCATGTTTATGTTGCGTGTCAGGCGGAAATATTCCCATAAGTCGTGTTAAAAAAATATGCATTAGCCGCACAATACGAGTATTTTGATGAATTATACATAACGACAAGCCTCGTTGCACTGGTCGAATAATTGACACCAACTGCTCCGGGTTTAATATAGTAGTTAAAAATGTTAGAAAATCGATTCCAGTACAAATGTTGTTCAAGTTGTGATGAGGAGTTTCCACTGTTGCAAGAACTTTGTCAAGCCAATTAAGCTTAATATCAAAAGGTTGAGGCCAAATCTCGGGACGCATTGCCATTTTTAGGAGCATAACACATCTAAAAAAAATATATATATATTATAAGTATTTGAAACTATAACAAAATGAATTGATATACTTTTTACGAAAATGTATTTTAGCGTATTAATAAAAATTGTTGAAATAGGGAAGTGATTAGCAGAGCTCAATTTATGGGTTCGTTATTATGTTTTGATCGTCAAAAAATGTAGAAGGGTTGTTATCAAATACTCTGTGCTGTGAACTTTTCACAAGTAGTGTTGAGAACCAGAGTTGCCAAAGGCGATGAAAAAAGGCCCAACGAAATACATTTTGCACAAATAAGCGGTAATAAGAACAAAAACACTTTTAAATTGTACTTTGATTAAATGTTTATCTTACCATATTTAAACGAATATAAAATAGCGTGCTAAAAATAAGTCCCAAGAAAACACTTGTTATTTTTCCCATGACAAACCTTCAATTCGTTCGGAAACTAAAACAGGGGCAACGGAATTGCTAAAATGTCGAAGTCTAGAATCGAATCGATTCTGAGGCGCAATCACAAAATAATTTACAATAGGTCAAATATGTTTTTATAAACCAAATTTGTAAAGCAATAATGTTCTTAAACCATTAAAGAATAAGGAAAACAAGAAAGAAAGCAAACTTCGTCAAGCCGAAGTTCATATACCCTTGCAGATATTAAATATTCTTGAACACATTAAAATAATGATTTGCGTGTATGTTTAAAAGCATTGATACTATGATGATTTGCTCAATTAAAATTTAAGTTCCTATGGCAGCTATTTGATATCGTTTTCCTATTTTAAGGAAATTAAAAGTGTAATTCTGAACTGTCAAATAATTAAATAATAAAAAAAAATTAAAAAAAAAAATATTACAAAATAAAAAGTTACATTAAAAAAAAAAAAAAATTTTTTATTTTTGTTGTTTTCATGGGAGTTTTATGTTACAGTCGTCCGATTTTGATTTAATTTAAACCGTAATTCTAAAATATTTCACCATTACTACATGACGAAGAACTAAAAAAAAAATTAAAAAACAGCAAAGTTATAATTATTTCATTTATTTTTCCAATTGTTTCTATGGAAGCTATATGCTATCGTCGTCCGATTTTGATGAAATTAACACCGTAATTCTGAAATATTTAACCATTACTATATGTCGAAGAACTAAAAAAAATTTAAAAACAGCAAAGCTAAAATTTTTATTTATTTTATTTTGCTTTCCGATTTTTCCTATGGGAGCTATGTATATGCTATAGTCGTCTACGTTCCGACTTATATACTACCTGCAATAGAAAGACAACTTGTGGGAAAGATAGCTTTAAAACTGAGAGACTAGTTTGCGTAGAAACGGACTGACAGACGGACTGACAGACGGACGGACAGACGGACATGGCTAGATAGACTCTCATAGTTATGCTGATCAATAATATATATACTTTATAGGGTCGGAAACGTCTCACTTCGTTGCAAACTTCTGACTGAAATTATAATACCCTACCCAAGGGTATAAATATCATCTGCACTTTAACTTATCGCAAAGTATTTTAAATCAATTAATTTCTGTGCTTGCGGAATTGATCCGCCAGCCTATAGCTTGCGGAAAGTATCCGTAAAATTTATAAGACAACAATAGAGAATTAACAGAGGGAATTTAGATTCCGAGTGAATCTTTCGGAAGTGAAAACTGGAACAGGGGTTGATAAATATTTTTTAATTAATTTTTGACCCTCTACCGCGTACAAAGCCATATATGGCTTCTTACTTTCAATATAACGATTCATACGTTGATCTGGCTGTTATCAGTTAATTTCTTTGCATTTTTTTCTGCTGTAATTATATTTTCAGTACTTTTTTGTGTTGCCTTGTCTCAAGGGAAATTTTCCTATGTTAAAGGGATATCCGAAAATGTTATCAAACTCACTTCCCAGTGAAACCCGGAAGAGTCCTGATACCTTTTTTTCATACAAAATATAGTTTCTCATGTACTATTTTATGCAAAAAACTGCTTTTTCAAATAAACTATGCCCCCAAAAATAAAAAAAATTATATCTATATTATTTGTACTTAAATAGAAAAATATTATTTTACAAAAAAATGTTTTCTTTATTACTTTTATGCTATGCGGTAGAGGGGGATTGTAATGCAGTGAAGGAGGCATTTCCGACTTTATAAAAGCGATATATTCTTGATCAGAATATACAAGTTAATATAAGATTGTCCAGATCAAGTTTGAAAACGGCGTAGATCGTAGATGGGACAGTTAGGTCAAGATGTTAAATTTCGCCCCTCCAAAACGTACTTTTTCGACCTATTCAAAGAATTATTATTATACCCGTTTGCCGTAGACAAGTAAATGGAATCGTTTCCGATCCTATAAAGTATATCAATTCTTTACTAGGATCAATAGCCGAGTCGAACTAGTCATGTCCGTGTGCCTGTCCATCTGTCTCTCTGTCCGCCTATCCGTCTGTATGAACGGCGAGGTTTTGGAAACTATTAAAGCCTTTTAGGATTTGACATCCAGGTTCTAGTTAGTCTTACCCAGCGCAAGTTTAATTCAAAACGCCCACTCTAACGCTGACAAAGCGCAAAAGTTTATCATGTCACTCTGACACATGTTTGGGTGTCTACCGATAGGTAGACAAGAAAATAAAAATTTGGCTTAGTACGCGAACTGCAAACGCATGAAATTGACTACCCCAAATAAACAATGCTGAGACAATTGAATAAAATACAAAATATTTGAAAAATTCCACCCGTTTTTTATATCCATTTTAAATTGCAACTTTTTCGTGGGTACCAAGTCAAATAAACAATTTACATAAACTTTTATATATCCACCCGTTTTTATACCCTTTCAGAGGGTTTTATAACGGAGACATTTCCGACCCTATAAAGTTTATATATTCTTGATCAGCATCATTAGGAGAGTCGATCTAGCCATGTCCGTCTGTCCGTCTGTATGTCCGTCTGTCCGTCCGTTTCTACGCAAACTAGTCTCTCAGTTTTAAAGCTATCTGCATGAAACTTTCCCAAAAGGTGTCTTTCTATTGCAGGTACTATTTAAGTCGTAACGAGCCGGATCGGACGACTATAGCTTACAGCATATAGCTCCCAAAGGAACAATCGGAAAAATATATGAAAAAAAAATTCTAATTTTGCTGTTTTTCAATTTTTTTTTGGTTTTTCGACATATAGTAATCGTTAAATATTTCAGAATTACGGTTTAAATTTCTTCAAAATCGAACTACTATAAGATAAAGCTTCCATGGAAACAATACAAATATTTAAAAAATTTAACTTTTTTATTTTGTAATTTATTTTATAAATTCTTTTTGATTACTTAATTATTTGACAATTCAGAATTACGCTTTTAATTTTATTAAAGTCGGAAAACGATTTCATATAGCTGCCATATCAAATAATTGAGCTGCATATCATTATAACTTTAATGTTTTTAAGCATTATTTTCAAGAATATTTAATTTTTGCAATAGTTGCAAGGGTATAAGAACTTCGGCTTGCCGAATTTTGCTTCCTTTCTTGTTTATATTCATTTTAAATTGCAGTTTTTTCGCGGGTACTAATTTGACTTAACAATTTACTTAAACTTTTATATTAAGTATTTGTTAGCTCTGATATGGGCAATTCCAGGGCTTCGGACGCGACATCCTGACAACTTTAACATTCAAAATAAGTGTAAGGAAGTGAGTTTTTTTTGTTATTAAATTTTTGTTATGGATAGCTCCGAATCAATCTATTATTATTAGTTTGGAGCCTCTTAATGTCGTTTTTAAGTGGTCTTTTTGTACATCAACAAAAGTAAAGGTCTTCCAAGTTTTCAGTTGTCAGATGGGTGATATTCTTTAATTTAGGGCGTTTTCCTAAAAATTGTTAATAAATTTAGAGCATTTTTTCTTGATAACAAGGCGTTTTTTCTTAGTTTTAGGGCTATCTTTCTTAAGGGGGGAGCCTGCTTTGAGTTTCAAGGTGTTGGTGTGCTGGATAACATCGGCTATAATAAAGCTACATTTTGCTTTCCGGTTCAGTATCAATTTGTATCTCAGTACGTGAACATCTTAAAAATATGGAGACCTATCCGAAAACGTGCAAATCTGCGAGTGAGCATAGTGGAAGGCCACGGAAGCGCAAATTCCAAGGCAATCAATTTTTGAATGTTTTTTCATCGGACGATTGAGAAGCAAATACGAGCCGCAGTGACCAGAAATTGGCATCTGCGACTACGGACGACGTTATAGTTTTTCTGTCTCATTGTTACCGCATAATTGAGTTTGTGTTGTGTTTTTGGCAATTTCGGAGTTAGTTATTTGCAATTTGTGTAAGCAAGGAATAACGTTCGCCGAAAGCAGCCATCGAGGTTTAGGATTTAAAATTATTTTGTCGTGTCGATGCGGTAAACGAGAAATTCAATCCGGACCGTTGATTCACACCGGCTACGAAATCAACAGAAGAATTGTGTTCGTCATGAGGCTTTTGGGTGTCGCACGAAAAGGCATAAACATTTTTTGTGGTCTAATGGATTTATCTCAAGGCATAGGGCTAGAAAAATCTACGTATAACAAAATCGTGTAACATGTGTATACAGCATCGAAAGCGATATTTGAAAGTGCGTGCTTCCAATCTCGCGATTCGAAGAAATTTAAACTCTGAGAAGTGCAATATTGGCGACATTTGATCATTATTGTTCTACAGATAAATTTCCTCGCCACGACAACTGCCCCGAAGGCACTGAAAGCTGGTGTGAATGGCGCAAAACGGAAGCAGAAAATACTTTGGCTGTTTTTAAGCATCCACCGCGCCTAATTGACGACAATATTGAAAAACATATTCGTCATTTAAATGAGGAATTGTCAAGTCAAGAGACGATTTTTTAACAATGTGCTTGGGTGGACACACGCAGAATGCAAACGAGTCATTCACTTCAACCTTGTGGCGCCTGTCGCCCAAAAACCTTCATTAAGGGGTTAAAATAGTTGAGATTGCTGCTATCATCGTTGGAGGGATGTTTTTGGAATGCTACAATCTAGATTATGCGTGTAATACATGCATAAAAAAATTGGGCTCCAGTGCAAACATTTTTGCGATAAAGCTGACGATCAGCGCATCACAGCGCGCCTCATTGGTGACCGAAGAGGCCAGAACAGCCCGTCGAATGGAGCAATTGTCCGAAAACCAAGTTTTTGAAGAATCCGAGGGCCAGTAATATAGAGCAGAAATCGCTGATTAGGATATTAATAGGGTAAGTTCAAATATTTTCGATTTTTTGTGATTTTTTCTTGCCCGTCACGCAAAAATTGCACACCGTAAATTTCATCAAAAATGAAGAATAACTAATGTATAATTAAAAAATTTGAGAAAACTCTTCAAATATATAAGAACAAATTCTAAAAATTTAATTTCAATCAGACATTTCTTTCCTTTTCAAAAAAATTTTAGAAAATATATAATTAAATATTCGTACTATAAGTTTTACATAAAAAAAAAACTTTATTTATTTTTATTTATCAACTAGTACAATTATTATTATTATTTGGAAGAACACGTCCTAATTGTTTTAGGTCTCAAACTGAACTCGCTTCTTAACTTAAACTTCTTTGACGATCATACCTCGGTTTTGAGCTTTAGAGCTTTCTAAGAGTGGAGTTGGCGTTAATTGAGTGAGTTTTCTAATTGCCCTTTGGATTGTTGATTGATAATGCACCAGCCACTCAATCCAATTGTTTAGTCTAGAATCTTGGGGTTTTGCTCGCATGGTAATTTTCCATTGGGATCCGAAAGTGTGGGAACGAACTGATAACGTAATTTGATTCGTTCTGGATGTTTAGTCTAGGGCTTGGGTACATTTGCAATTAGATATCGGCTGATTCGTTTTGGATGTTTAGTCTAAGGCTTGGGTACATTTGCAATTAGATATCGGCTGATTTGGGTACTAAGGGTGTGTGTGTGTGTAGGTGTGTGGACATGTGCATAAGAGTTATATGGGATTATGGATATGTCACTCCCCCATACTTTGAATTTGGCCTGTCCTCAGGTGGAAAGGGGTGGATATAACATTATATTTTCTTCTATCTTAACTGAGTTTGGTAGATCGTTTACAATTTCTGTACTTTTTAGTGTCTCTTCCTTTGGTTTTACATATTTTACAATTAATTTTCTTGGTATGTTCTTAAACTTATAGAATAGATACAATAATATGCTTATGATTGTAATTACAAAAGTAGTTGCTGTTATTATTTGAAATACATTATTATATTTTGTATGTGCTTTTATAATTTCTTTTGTTTGGATATATGACAGCGGTTCTAATTTTGTTACATTATTGTTTATATAAATGCTTTGTGTATATTCTAAATTGGTATTTGAAAGTATGAATTCATCAAGCTGTACTGAACAATTAAGAATTTTAATAAAATTATTACCAAATATAGAAATTTCTTTATTAATGCAATTTTGATTTAAAAATGTTTTAGGGATATTCCATGTCAATAAAATATTTGGTTCAACATAATTAATTTGGAAATTTTTATGTGTTTTGGTATATTTACAGCTTGTGGATTCTTGTTTGATTATTCCATTTATACATTCATCGAATACTACTTTTCCTGTTTCTTTATTAAATACTTTTTCTTCGTGAGGGTAATACTTATCAAATATATTTTCTGTTAGAATGGTATTATTATCATCTGGATACGGAATTATTTCAAAAATTGGTGCTTTTATGATTTCTGTAGGAATGTGGGAAATTATCAAAATTTCATTTGTGTCTGTTTTTAGCCAAGTGGAAGTTTTAATTTTCAACAATTTCTCAGAACTTATTCTTGTTAAATCATCATGTTTTAGTAATTTTGGATTAAATATACCAAGTCTTGTCAACTGCATTCCCAACTCAATATCCTCTATGTATTCCGTAAAATGTTGTAAGTTAAATATTAAAACACTAGCTTGTTGCTCCCTTTCATCATCTTCTTTCAACTTATTAATAACTTCAATGCCATTATTTATTACATCAATAATCATATTTAAATCCGTGTTTTGTATGCTATTTTCTGATAAGTTACTTATTTTCTGCTCTAACTCTTCCTTATCATCTTGATCTAATGTTCCGAATAAATATTTGTAAGTTGTGCCAATAATATTAAATAATCCTCGTTTGTTACGTTTGGCTAGTTTAATTCCATTTATTTCTCTTTTGAGTTTTGCTGCTAAATAACGAATTTGTAAAATGTCATTAAATTCGTTTGCTTCTTTCAAAAGACTTTCAAATATTTGCTCAGTTTTGGTTATGTTTATGCTTAGATAATGATATTCAAAATTGGTTGGAATATCTATTGACCCGGTTTTGAATACAAGGTATCCATTTTGGGCTTTAATCGGATTTATCTCAATGTTTTGTCCCATTGCCATTTTAGTTATAGTCAATAAAATTATCGAGAGAGTGATAATCTTAAACAGATTGTTGTGCACTTTGGTTTCCTTCTGCTTCCCTGGAATTATCGTATTTACTTTTATTAATTTTCTTTTTCTTTTTAAACTTTGATTTATAATGAGTTATCTTTCTACCTCTATTAGTTTCTTCAAAATGTTTATCGTCTATTTTCCTCAAACTTCCTGTTTTTTTAAATGGGTTTGTAGTTTTCGACTTTACTAATGGTGATTGTCTAAATCTTGTATCTATTTCAAAATCATGTCTTTTCTCATTTAGCCTGTCAATCTTTTTCGTTTTTCTTTCTTGTGTATTATATTCGGGACTTCCTGCATACATGAATATGTCAGCTGGTATTCTATTCGTCGCATTATGTTTAGTTTTGTGATTATAAATGTAAAGAATTAATTCGAACTTAGTATACTTGTTTTCTATGTCTGTTTCGTTTCCTATTATCCTTAATTTTTCGTTTACTGTTTTATGGAACCTTTCTATATCAGATATACCGTTTTTGCTCGTAGTTACTTGAATTTGTACTCCTTCTGAATTTAACCAATTGTGTAAGGCTACACACATAAATGCTGAATCTTTATCTGCCTTAATTTCTTGTGGTTTTCCCATTTCATTAAATACCCTTATTATAGCTCTTTTAGCTTCTAACCAATCCTTACTTGTGACTACTATGAGAGTGGCGAACTTGGAGTAAATATCGATACAGGACAAGAATTGTTGGTTTCCTACTATATAAAAATCTATGACAAATTTTTCTCTTATATTTTGTATTTCTGGTGTAGTTTCGAAAGATAAATTCGTGTTCCTATGTTCTGTTTTTGCGATGTTACAGATTTCACATTCATTAATTATGTTTTGTATTAATTTTTGATAGTCAGGGAAATAATATTCGTCTTTAAACCAATTAGCTGTTTTTTCAATTCCCGGATGTAATAAGTCTTTATGTCTTTTTAATATTTTTTCTTTGAATTCTGCATAAGTGAGGATATCTTCTAACTTTTTGGTGCATCTTACTACTTTTGTTAAATGATTTGGATTGATTATTTCTAGATATGCTTGTTGGAATATGAGAAAATCTGAATCATCATGAAAGTATAATGCACTCTTTTTTGTACACAAATATTCCTTGATGATATCTTTTGCGAAAGTATTTGACATGTTTATGTAAGTTATTTTGATTTTTAGTTTATGAAAATAATGTTGTATATCTCTAATTTCTCCATTTCCCTTAATAAATTCGATCTGTCGAGAATAATAGTTGATTGGTCTTTCTGTGATTGCAATGTAATTCTGATTATCTTCATTTGCGCTATGCACCGTTGCATCTATGCTATTTGCAGCTTCTCCTAATAAATTTTCTTCGGGGATGTCTTCGAACATATTTTCTTCTATTTTAACTCTTGATAATGCGTCGGCAACATAATTTTCTTTTCCTGGTAAATATTTTATCTGATAATCGAATTCATTTAATTTAATCTTCCATCTTTGTAGTTTCATATTTGGTTCTTTGATATTGTTTAACCAAACTAAAGGTTTATGATCACTTAAGATTTCAAAAGGTCTGCCGTAAAGATATGATCTGAAATATTTCGTGGCCCATACAATTGCTAAAAGTTCCTTTTCTATTGTTGAATAATTAATTTCATGTTCATTTAATGTTCGGCTAGCATAACATATTGGTTTATGGTTTTGTGATAGAACTGCTCCTATAGCTATGTTGCTAGCGTCTGTGGTTAAAGAAAATGTTTTATCAAAGTCGGGATAAATTAATATGGGGTCAGAGGTGATTAAAACTTTCATTTTTTCAAATGCATCAATGTATGATTTTTCTTTAATGTTTATTGTGGCACCTTTTTTCAATTTCATGGTCATGGGTTTAACTACGTTTGCAAAGTTTGGTATAAATTTCCTATAGAAACCACATAGTCCTAAAAATGATTTTATTTCTTTTGGCGTTTTTGGTATAGGAAAATTTATAATTGCACTAATCTTTTTGGGATTTGGTTTTATGCCTGTTGTGGTGACTACGTGACCTAGAAATTCTGTTTCCTTTCTCAAAAACTCGCATTTATCTAGTTGTAACTTTAAATTTGCATTCCGAAGTCTTCCAAATACTTTTCTCAATGATAAAATATGTTCTTCCAATGAAGTGGAAAAAATTATTATATCATCTAAGTAAACTAAACAATCCCTATAAATTAAGTCTTCTAGTAAATTGTTCATACATCTTTGGAAGGTGGCGGGTGCATTTTTAAGTCCGAATGGCATACGTGTATATTCGTAATGACCATTCTTTGTGGAGAATGCTGTTTTGGCAATTGATTCAGGGTCCATTTGAATTTGATGGAATCCTTTAGCTAAATCAATTGTAGTGAAATATTGACATCTTCCTAATTTATCTAATATTTCATCCATTCTGGGTATTGGGAATTTGTCATTAATTTTTATTTCATTTAAACTTCTGTAGTCTATTACTACTCTGAACTTTGGTTTCCCTGAAGCGTCAGTTTTCTTAGGGACCATCCAGATGGGTGAACAGTAAGGAGATTTCGATTTACGAATTTTTCCCTGATCTATCATTTCGTTCATTTGTTTATTGACTTCATCATCGAATGATTGAGGGTACTTATAAGGTTTCTTATAAATAGGGTCTTCATGTTTGGTTTGGATAGAATGTTTGATCGTACTTGTGAAAGTCAGATTTTCACCTTCGTTGTACTGAATGTCATTATATTCAAATAAGACTTTTTTCAAACATTCTTTTTCCTCTTCGTTTAAATGCTCTTATCTAAATTCATTGCATTCCCGAAGTTCGTTTTCAATGGCGAAAGTAAAAGATTGATCCTCAGATGAGGGTGGATTGAGGCATTTTTCTGCGGTCTCATCCTCTTCAATCTATTCCTTCTTTGGTGATTTGAGATTAAGGCGTTTTACAGCGGTCTTATCTTTTTCACCTTTCTTTTCTGATGATATAGGATTAAGGCATTTTATTGCGGTCTTATCCTTTTTATCATCGTCACCATACATGACTGTTAATTTATCTTCACCTAAAGTTACTGTTCCATCTTCAAAATTAATTTTAGCTTTACAACCTTTAAGATAATCCCTTCCCATTAGAACATCATAATTATCTGAAAATTTATGTAAATAGAATTTTTGTTCTACTGGGCAAACTTTACTTGGTTTTATCATAACGCTTTTATTTAATTCCATCGATCCGTTTATAGTATAAACTTTTAAATTTTCATCGTTGACTTCAAGGTTCCCGAAATTTTCCCTCATTATATTAATGGATGAACCCGTGTCAACCATGGCTTTAAGAATTTTGCCCTTTATGATTACTCTAACATAAGGGTAGTATTTTCGGGTTCCGAGGCTGTTTGCTGAAAATTTACATCCATTCTATTTTGTGTACTCTCACTTTCTCTTTGTCTTTTTATCGGAGCATTTGGAGAATGGTTTGATGTTGAAGCTTGGTAATTTAATGAATTTTGGGCTCTACCTTGGGCTAGAGAATTTCTAAATTCTTGTTGAATGCGATTTTGGTTTGACGAAGACTGAGCATTGGTTGAATTTGAATTTGTATTTGAATTTGAATTTGAGTTTGAATTGAAATGATTATAATTATTGCTGTGTCTTGGGTAGAAATTGGCGTTGTGTTTTTGATAGTAGTAATTTTGGTGAGAATTTTCGGAATTCCTACGACTATCATGACGCACAGGTCTATAGCTTTCAAAAGGATCCGCATCCCAATGTCCTAACACCATTGCTGTTTCTTTCAAATTATTAATGGTGGAAATATCCCTTTTTGATAAAGCATTATATAATCTGTCGGGAAGTTTTCTTTCTATGCAATTTCTAATAGTTTTATTCAAAGCTGCAGTGTAAATTGTTTTGTCTGTGGGGTCTGTTTCTAATTCTAACTTATTAATTATATTTGCAGATTTTTTCTTTAGTTCGTCTACGAACTTACTGATGCTTCCTTTGTAGGTCGTCTGATGGATGATAGCTACGAGGTCTTCATAAGGTCTGTGATCCTTGAATGCTCGGATTAGGGCTGCTTTTGTGGACAACCAATTCATAGTTTTTTCTTCGGAAATGACGGTTTTGGCGGTGTCCACGATGGTCCGTTCGATGGCTCCATAAATTATGTGAACTTGTCGAGCATCCTGAGTTGGATATAGCTGTAGTAGGTATTCGACACGCCCAATGTAACCACCTAGGTCGGCGGGATTGCCATCAAAGTAGGGCAACTCTTTAATTTGACCAATTAGTTGGTTCAAATGGATCTCCGATAATTGGATTGGGTTTGCCATTCTGGTTTTGTTAAAGTTTCAATATTTCACTTTAAATTATTTATTTAAGCGAGATTGACCGATTTGGATTTTATGTTTTTATGAAGTTTTTCAATATTTCACTTTAAATTTTAGTGGTATTGACCGAATTGGATTTTTCACTGGTTTACGCGACGATTTGCACGTAGAGTCTTTTGCGGATTTCACTTGTGTTTTTAAACGATTTCTGATTTATTCGTACTGGTCAGGATGTACTAGTTGTGTAGTATAATCCTTAAGACTAGTTTAAACCGACGTTTTAACTTTTTCACTTGAAATCCTACCTGAAGTCCTACCGGCTGCGCCAATTAAATATTCGTACTATAAGTTTTACATAAAAAAAAAACTTTATTTATTTTTATTTATCAACTAGTACAATTATTATTATTATTTGGAAGAACACGTCCTAATTGTTTTAGGTCTCAAACTGAACTCGCTTCTTAACTTAAACTTCTTTGACGATCATACCTCGGTTTTGAGCTTTAGAGCTTTCTAAGAGTGGAGTTGGCGTTAATTGAGTGAGTTTTCTAATTGCCCTTTGGATTGTTGATTGATAATGCACCAGCCACTCAATCCAATTGTTTAGTCTAGAATCTTGGGGTTTTGCTCGCATGGTAATTTTCCATTGGGATCCGAAAGTGTGGGAACGAACTGATAACGTAATTTGATTCGTTCTGGATGTTTAGTCTAGGGCTTGGGTACATTTGCAATTAGATATCGGCTGATTCGTTTTGGATGTTTAGTCTAAGGCTTGGGTACATTTGCAATTAGATATCGGCTGATTTGGGTACTAAGGGTGTGTGTGTGTGTAGGTGTGTGGACATGTGCATAAGAGTTATATGGGATTATGGATATGTCACTATATATAAATTTATTGAAGCCTCTAAAGCAGACTCCCCCCTTAAATTTAAAGCGATTTTTTTTTGTTATTTCAATAAAAAAAATATATATATACATGTCCATGTTGGAACAAGATCGACGATCAAAAGCTTCCCAACTAAAACACCAAAGTCGTAACTTTTAACTTAATCGACTCAAACATGTCCGTTTACGAACATTTTGCGATAGTTTCGTTTTACTATCATATTTCTGTCAGAGAAATCGGAATCCATACCTAATTGTAATTTCCATGTCATTAAAAACTCCAGACTGTAGACTAAACAATTAGAACGAGCCGGTGTTCTGACTACCGTTCCCACGATTTAGGATACTCGGATTTCGGGACCCAAGTCATCAACAAATTGAGAACAAAGAACGGCCCAAGGTACAATTACGAAAGCCACTCAATAAACATTAAAGTCACTCACTAAAAAGCTCCAAAGCTCTAGATGAAGTAGGAGTTAGGGAGCGAGTTCAGTTTGAGACTTGTAATTAACAGGTCGGTGCTCTTCCAAACATAAAACAATATTGTATCGGTTTAAATAAAATAAAATATTGTTTTTATACCATTGCAGAGGGTATTATAATTTCAGTCAGAAGTTTGCAACGCAGTGAATGAGTCATTTCCGACCCTTTTTAGTATATATATCAGCATCACTAGGAGAGTCGATCTAGCCATGTCCGTCTGTCCGTCCGTCCGTCCGTCCGTCTGTCCGTCCGTCCGTTTCTACGCAAACTTTCTTAAAAGTTGTCTTTCTGTTGCAGGTAGTATATATGTATGTCGGAACGAGCCGGATCGGACGACTATAGCATATAGCTCCCATAGGAACAATCAGAAAAATAAATTTTAAAAAATTAAAACTTTGTTTCTTAAATTTTTTTTTTAGTTTTTCAACATATAGTAATGGTTAAATATTGAAAAATTGACTAAATGTAAAAGAGGAGTATTGCGCTCTGCTTATATACTTAAGCCACCTTGAGCTAAAACATGTTTTTTTTCCAGGAAATTTTGGCTAGTTATTTTCTAAAATTAAGTATTGAATATTAAATACGTTTCCCAAATAAATTTGTCCGCTATGGCTAAAAATAAAAATACAAATCCGGCCGAAAATGTGACACAAAATTTGAGCTGTGGAATAAAAACTTTTCTTAATTTTCGTTTAAATTCTTGGTTGAAGTCTTGTGGCTTAAGTATTTGTTATGAGATTTGTTAGGGAAGAGAGCCCTTGTTGTTTGGCATTGCTGCCAGCGTCTTTTCGCTATTTAGTGGTGTGTTTATATTTTTAAATAAGTTAGTTTTCCCGTTCGCTGGGCGGAGCGATTGGAAACACGTCTACCTCGGGTGAATGCTTACTGCTTCCATTTATGATAAATGTATTAAAAACAATTTAATAATGATGCTGCATACGCCTGGGAATAACAATTGAAGGTGACATTTGCAACAGTGCCAGTTCATCACTGTATATGCATTAGCTTTGCCTACAATACGATTGATTAAGACTACGTTTCTAACTATAATTATATCGAGCGTGATACTGCTTGATGGGTGGCGTCGGCGCTGCTGAAGGGCCGAGTGTGGTACTGCTCGTTGATATCGACGCTGCGGAAGGGCCGAGTATATCGTAGCTCGTTGAGTATCGCACTGCTTTGTGTGCGGGATCGGCGCTACGGAAGGGCCTATGTAGCACTGCTTAATGTCGCCGCTGCTCAATGGTTCGATGAACTGCTTGGCGTTGGCGCTGCGCGTTGATTGGGTGCACTGCTTGGCGTTGATTGGGTGCACTGCTTGGCGTCGGCGCTTCGGGAGGGCCGGCTGTGCGCTGCTTGGTGTCGTCGTGTCTCGTCGTTCGAGTACGTCGGGTTCGTAGTGTTCTGGGTCGTTTTAGAGAAACGAACTACTTGGATTTTTATAGTGGGATGTGGGAATGTAGGGTTTCGACCTGCCGTTTATTCCGTATCGTTTCCGGGTCGGAAACGTGACTTCTGGTAGGAACTCACTGAGATGGGCCGGAATTACGCAAACCGTGCCGGGCTCAGCGATCACGACGGGGCCACACCGGGCGTCGGTGATCCTCACCAGGTCGTAGAGCCGACTTTAAATCGAACTCTTACGGATCCACCACCACAACCAAGACTATCTACCAGAACACTTACCCGGGTATTCCTCCTAGTTGATGTTTCCTCGAGAATCGTCGGAACGCAAGTGACTGGTCTGGGGCTGTGTCTCCGCTTATATAGGCGCCGCTTAGTGAGACCAGATCGGAAGATGATGATAATCCCGTTTTGTAGTTCATCCGTATGTCTGTATACGGATGAACTACAAAACGGACACTGACAATTGCGCTCATTTATATAGACATTTACTAGGGAACGAAAAATTAGTAAACAACTCCACGTCACCGGACGCAGACGTGTAAATTAAATGTATGTCAAATATAAATTGTTTTGTTTGTTAAGAATATAAAAATCGTTGTTATTATTTTATAGTTGTCCTGAAAACGGTTGCCGAAGAGCATCCGAAATATATTGACAAATAACCAACATTAAAAATTGTGTTATTTTTTCAACATCCTGACCTCGAGCCGGTTAACAATTAATACATTTTTGAAAACATTAAAATTATGATTTACTTGCGTATATGTCTAAAAACATTGAAGCTATGATGATTTGCAGCTCAATAATTAGTTATTTTATATATTTTTATTATTTCTATGGGAGCTATATGATATAGTCGTCCGATTTTGATAAAATTTAAAATGTTTAAATATTACTATATGTCGAAGAATTAAAAAAAAATTAAAAAACAGCAGTTATAATTTTTTTTATTTATTTTTTCGATTGTTCCTATGGGAGCTATATGCTATAGTCGTCCGATAGAAAGACAAGTTAAGAAATTTTCATGCAGATAGCTTTTAAACTGATGGACTAGTTTGCGTAGAAACGGACGGACAGACGCACAAACGAGTCTGGCTAGATCGACTCTCCTAGTGATGCTGATGTCGGAGATGTCTTGCAAACTGAATGAAATTCTGATTGAAATTATAATACCTTCTGCTAGGGTAAAATGATTTAATTTATATAAATAATTAGATAGCAACAGTTCTGCAACATTGTCTATCGCCTGCACTTTCTTTGCGTTTTCCGGGTGATGTTGCAAAAACATTGAGCGGCTGTTCACATGATAACTCATTATGAAGTTGACGTACGCAGGAGGAAATACATAAAATTTGGACACATTTAACAATGTTAAAACTTATTAAAATTAAGGTATTTTTACAGTTTTTAATAAAAATGAATTAATGTTACAAATATTTATGTTACCTCCGAGATAAACTTTCCCCTGGCGAAATTATTGTAGCTTGTGGATCATTAACCTGGCATGCTAAACGCACCAAAAAATTTAAAACCGTATCGCAATAGGACTTATCTATGGAGCGCAAGACATCATCAGCCTTAGTGTTTGATCCCACACCTGTGGAAATAAATGTAAAATATAAATATGTAAGATTTATTGAATATTTTTATAGCTTTTTATTCATGTGCTAATGCTAAAATATTAAAAGTATTTAATATTTCTTGTTTAGTTTCGAAGTCACGGTACTTAATATGGAAACCGCAAAGATGTTTTTTTTCCCAATGATAATTTTTTTTGAAAAGAAAATGTTTGCTAACGTTTTATTTAAAGCAAGGCAAAACAAGGCAGTCAAAGATGTTTTCACATCTTATGGAGTAAATAATCTTCATTATTAAATTTATAAGATATTAATATATTTTCTATAAAAAAGCCGTTCCCTAAGTTTTTGCTTGTTTTAATCAGTACGCTTTCCTTAGACCGCCCACGGGTTAGGTCAAGTCATGGACTCGGTCTCACCACGGCCTTAATTATAATGGCACTTCTAAATCTTCTTCTTCTACCCAAACAATCAAATTAACTTCAAACAAAAAAAAACAGTTAATTCAGCAAAATAACCGAATATAATTCGATTCGATCGTTCCAACGGTTGTTACACTATTTAATTTAATTTTAATTTTATTCAATATTTTAGCCCCGTTCTCCAAGCTTATACTTATTGTTAAGGCACTGGTCATTATACTATGAAAAAATTAAATATAAACATTATTGACCTAAGCCTAACACCTATTAACTATCTTATTTGAAAGAATTTTATAATATTTTAATGTATATGTTTATTTTTCTAATAATATTTATTATTTGTAAATTTCTTTTACATTATTTTTAAAAATAGTTGCGCTCCTTATTGTTTTATCCTTATCGGATTGCATTGACGTAGAACTGCCTCTCCGAGCAGAGAGAACGACTGCGGGGGCATATATAGTTATTAGTTCGTTGAGATATTGCAGAATTGAGCTTGCTGCTTAGATACATTGGTTTGTGGCTGGTCTTATAGAAGTAATTTATTGATTTATATTTAGTCCATGAGTATAAATTAAGGTCAATAACTTTATTAGTCATGCTTAAAATTGGAAATATTATTTCCCGCGGATACGGCTTGAAATCTGTTGGAAAAATAGGACCTAATCAACCTGACTGCAGTGCTTGAAAAATTGAAAAGATTTGTTAGTTTAATACTAAGAATGTTGTGATTCACAGAATCGAAGGCCTTGCTATGATCAAGAAGAGTCAGGAAAGTAACGTAATTTTGGTCGATTTCCTGGCGAATGTTCTCTACAGTGTCAGATATGGCAGGTAGTAATATTTTTAAAAACTTTGGGCTTATATTGTCTAAACCTTCAGCACTGGACTTTACTTTAAGAACACAAGCATTCAGGCTCTTCAACATTTACAGTTTGATCCGTTTTTGTGTAGCTTTCTAAGCTTTCCAATTCTCTCCATTTATGTTTCATGGAGGGACAGTTGTTAAATTTGTTTTTATAATCATCCCTTTTAGCTGAGCGTATCTCTTGGTTACCGTTTCTCTAGCCATTTTAAACTGTTTATGAAAATCGTCAGTACGGTATCGCTTCCATTCAAAGTAAGCGGTATCGCGCTGATAAATAAGGTTTTTAATAACATGATTAAACCAAGGGGTATTCCTTGGCACAAACTTCTCAAGTAGGTACTTTATGTTACTATTCAATACATTAAATTGACAATCAACATTGTTATTACGATAAATAACAGACCAGTCACATACATTTAATTCTAGTTCCAGAGCTCGATAGTCAATATTTTTATAGTCTCTATATTTAAAAGAATGAGTTGTAGAGTCTTATTTAAGGTCATAATTAGGAAGTATAAGAAAGCTGGTGCTGAGATCTGGTCATAAAGTAAAATCTTGTTTGAGGAACAGGTCAAGAAGGTATCACAGGTATTGCTAATATGAGTGGGTATCGTTACGTTTACAGGAAAAAGTCCTATAGACTCAAAATCATCAAGTAGATTATTTTCCTTTAAGAGGTTACTATCGACATTAAAAGCTGATAAATCAGCAATGGAATCAAGGACGAATTCGTTTGTTGTTGTACTGTTCGGTCGAAAGATACAGCCGATCAGTGATTTCGTATTACATATGCCAGATATTTCCATTAGTAAAAATTCTATTGGACTATCATTTGAATGTTTCGACTTTATTTTACATTTAAGTAGTAACATAGATCGCGACATTACCAGCATGGCTAGCACGATCAGCACGATAAACATCATAGCCATCACACATAATTGACGAGTCGCACATATCAGAAAAAGGTAATTAATATTAAATAATAATAAAGATATCTTAACTAGAGATTCGAAGAGAGTAAATTCAAAGTCATTAAGAGCGAAAGCTATCATCTGCAGATGAGGTGGTTTCTCTCCCCACCGAAGCGTGAGTATTAGCAGCATTTGAAGAGGTGGTGAGAGGATCGGCGTGCATCAAAGAAAGCTCTTCTATCCTCTAGACGTGCAAAAAAGGCAGAGAGCAGAAGACGCTTATTCATTTGTATTGCCTCCTTAAATATTTTGTTATTTTTTTTTAGAGAGCTGCTCATTTATGTATACTACAGCATGATCCGAGACCCAAAAGCTGCAAGCTTAGTTGACTTTTTCTCTCGAGCCGGTACAACCCAATTTTTTTAAACAGTGATATCTTCTCCCGGACGTTTTCAAATTTGATAATAATCACCAGGTCGACGTGAGTGTTTTGGGTTTAAGGGGCGCGAAAAATGTCTCGTACACGTGGCGGCGGAGATTAAAGCACAGCTTGTGGTACAGAGCTCGTAAATTTTCCCGGTCCACGTATGGCACACCGCATAAGCACATTGCAAGAGCTGATCGGAAATGTTTTGGGCAGACAGCTTCGCTTCTAGTCCACACATTTTTTCACCCAATGCATGCAAGTCAGCTATCTCCTGGTTCAGCTGGTCGACCCGCCCACCCTATTTATCCCGTTCAGAGCGAAGATCAAGTACCTCGCATTTTAGCCCTACGATTCGTGAGCCCATCTCCTTGACATCTCCGGCGGTCATGTCTATCCGCTCCTCGATACTGGAGAGGATGCGTTATTCCGTTTCATGGACATGTGTCGCGATTTGGTTGGCTTGCTCTTGAAGGTGAGCCTAAAGGAGCTCCGACAAGCATTATTAAAGGTGCGCTTAGTCGGTGGCGCCGTAGTAACAGAAGGTATTGTTTATTTATTTTGTTTTGATTTGTTTTGTGACGTGTTTATATTTTTGTTATCAAACGTGTTTATATCTTTGTTTTGTAACGTGTTTATATGTTTGTTTTGTAACGCGTTTATTTAGTTTATAGTGTGGATTTTAAGAGTGCACTTGGAAACTAAACGGTGTTAGTTTGTGGGTACCGGTGCACTGTACGGGTTCGATAAAACAAACAAAAACAAAACACAATATATATATATTGTTTAAAATTGGGGACTTCGCTGTTTTATAGATATTTGCAGAGTTAATGCAAAGTTTTGACCATAAAACTATTTTATCCGAATAAAATATTGATCACATGAAAAACTTTAACGACAGAACAATTAAATATATGTACGTCTGCTCACAGTGAATTCTTTAAAACATCTGCATTTCGATTTCTATGCGTATATGTGTTACGGGAGCGGGCTAAGACGGGGTAAGAAATAAAACAAAAAAATAACCGTAGACAGCAGACACTGTGAAGTGCAGGTGGCGAAACACCGAAATTTTCAAATACAGTAACCAGAAACGAATTGGTCAGAGTAAGCAATTCACAAGAACATACAGCAGGCAATGGGTGTGAGCAGCAATTAATATGAAACCTAACAGAATCCGGAAGTGGGCCATTAAGCCAGAAAAAGGGGAAATGATGTACCTAAGTGGTAACACTTAGATGACCCGGAAGCAATACCACCGGTATAAAACAGCCCCCACCTTAGGTTCCAGTAGTCACAGTCCAAGATAATGCGAATCAGGCAGTCACAGTCCAAGATAATTGCGAATCGGGCAATCATAGTTCAAGATAATTGAGAATCGGGAGTTGAGACAGAACGACCACTACTGGCAAAAACAGTAATCGCGGAGGACCTATCCGAGTGATCGAATTTAGAACCCGATAGAAATATAACTTGTATGTCATGGGATCTGCAACCTCAAAGGCATCCGACAACACGGCAAACGTGGTGAACAACGTTGAAATTGTAGACCACAAGGAGGCATAACCAAAGTCTACAATGTTTTGTGCCTCATTACTCGACTCTTGATCCTTATGTTGATTCTGAACTTCCTCCTCATTAATATTATTTCAATTTCGGCAAAACAATTAACAACACCCATCAATAATAAACAAACAATTAAATGCAAGCAAAAGATCAAAGTTTTTATTTGTAATTGGAACCACCAGAAGAAACCTCAGCTAGAAGTGCTACCGTCATCCGTCGCGGTTGACGTTTTCACTCTTCTCTTCCTCGCAATTCGTATCGCAATAAAGCGAATAACTTATTTTTTTGTTTGAGAAATAAGACCAACATCGCTTAATTGCCCAAGAAATGACAATTAACATAATTCCTTTTTTTTATATAAATTAATCCAACCATATTATATATATATTTATGCATATGTGTATAATAACAATTACTTCAATATTATTATTTCGATTTCGGCAAAATAATCAACAACACCCATCAATAATAAACAAACAATTAAATGCAAGCCAAAGACCAAATTTTTTGTTGTAATTGGAACCACCAGAAGAAACCTCAGCTAGAAGTGCTACCGTCAAACGTCGCGAGTGCCGTTTTCACTCTTCTCTTCCTCGCAATTCGTATCGCAATAAAGCGAATAACTTTTTCTTCTGTTTGTGAAATAAGACCAACATCGCGCAATTGCCCAAGAAATGACAATTAACATAATTTTTTTATATAAATTAATCCAACACTTTAGTAATAATGTTAAGTGAATTTGCTCTAATATAAATATATTTATGCATATGTGTATAATTAATTTTCCAAACCCAGAATACCACAATGAGAGATCTGGTCGATACAAATAAAAAGGGGTAAGTGCGTTGCGTTCGACTTTCTGTCAAGCGCCCTTTTATAAGAATATACCCAGATCTATGTGCAATTTAAACATTTATATATATAAACTTCATACATTATTACCATTTAATTATTGAATTTATGTTCATTCATAACAGTTTTATTGCACGTTTATACAAATATTATATAATACTTCTCAGTTTAATTAATTTGTCACCTAATTTTACATTTTTATTTGTCAACTAAATGTGTACCTTTTTAAATAAAAAATCGTTTCAATAATTTATAATGTGAAGCAGAACTCAATAATGTCTTAATAAACGTCTATAAAAGGGGGAGCTGGCGCAAATGGAGAAACTCGAGTCAATAACGATGACGTAACTTTAAACTGACGACATGGACAATAGGGGATCGCATTGCAGTGGCCGGCGGTAATTCATCGGCATACGGAACGTATAAAAAGGCAGGGTAAAACAGCCACACGCTGCCGATCGAAATTCGGTCAAGCGCTCTAGCTAGCTACTTGAAAGCGAAAACGAGCTGAACAATTTTTTTTTTTTTTTTCTAAGGCACGATAAATTTATTCTCCTTATGTAGGGGAGAGAGTGGTTTCCAAAGAACCCACCCCGTCCGGCGAGCTGAGCCGGCACCTAGCGTGCCAACACAGGACGCAACTCCCTTGGCCCAAGTCATTTGGACTGGGCAAAAATACACCGTCGTAACATATGCTTTAAAACATTGAAGCTATGAAGATTTTCAGCTCAATTAATCGGTAGTTGCTACGGCAGCGATTTCCAATTTAAATATATTTAAAAGCAACAATTAGACAACTTGAGAAATATAGCTTCAAAACTACTGATCCTACTGAACATGCGGGGCCCGAAGCAGGATCGGAGGAAACTATTAGAGAGCTTTGTTAAGTTGCAAGTGCTCCGGTTTGGGCTTAAGCCGCCATGTCGCCCTCATATATCAGTGGCTTGCTAGCATGCAACGGCTATGTGCCATCCGAATATTCTGTGCTTTCCGGACGATCTCGGAGAAGCCAGCGCATTGCAAGTCGCGACAGCACGCCATGGAGAGATCGAAAACCGTGTGGCAGGTGAGATGAGATTCCACGACGTCTGAAGGCTGGACTCACGCTCTTAAACCAGTCTACTTGCCAAACCTACGCCTACCCAGATGCCAAACCTGCGGCTCGGGAATCGAAATGGAAGCAAGCCATGTCTTCTTCGAGTGCGTGCGATACATGGAGGACAGGACTGTGCGGGAAGCAGCGACCAGTGACAGCACTAGTCCTAGCACGCTGGTGCCCACCATGCTAAGTGGCGAAATAGAATGGGACACGACGGCCAAATTTGCCGCGTCTGAAATGCGGAATCTCCGGAAAGCAGAGAAAAAAAGAGGAGAGGAGTGAACACATTAGCTGTCGCGGTTGTGCGAAGCATTGCTTTGCGGCCGTACCGCACAATTTTGTCAGCTTATGGTAAGATCTTTGTCAGCTTAATAGCTTCATTCATATGTTTCTTTATGTTACTAGATTTAAGCTAATAAACGAAATACGGACATCCCCCACAGTCACCTGAACTGAATCCGATCGAGCACCTTTGGAATTGATCGCCGGATGAAAAAACACGACATATCATCAACAAATGACGTTAAAAAGGCTTTATTGGAGGCGAAATATTTCCAAAGAGAGACCACAACAAAATTGGTTCAACCCATGCCTAGACGTCTTAAAAAATTCAAAGTTTATATACGCTTGCAGCTATTGCCAAAACTAAATATTTATTAAAACATCTTAAATTTCTCAATGGTTACTATATGAAATCGTTTTTCGATTTGTTAAAATGAAAAGCGTTATTCTGAAAATTTAAACCATTACAATGTTCAAAAGAAGTAAAAAAAAAAAAAAATAAACGACTTGTTATAGCTGTGTCATCAGCAAAGGTGGATAGAGTTGTCTGACTGCTTGTGGGAATGTCAGCCGTGTATAGGACATACAAGATCGGTCCGAGCACACTTCCTTGGGGTACTCCAGCTTCGATTTCGTGGTTGGCGGAGAAGAAATTTTTACATATGACAGTTAATACTCTGTATTTAAAGTAAGATTCAAGTAATTTGTGGGTGTTTTGTGTAAGGACAGTCTTGATTTTCTGAACCAGACCGTCAATCCAAACGCGATCGAAGGCTTGAGGTACGATTAGGAATAAGGCACTGCAGTATTCCCTGCATTCAAACGCTGTGCGTATTTCAGCTGTTATGCGATTTACCTGTTCGGTAGTGCCGTGCTTTTCCCTGAAGCCGAACTGGTGCAGGGGGATCAGTCTGTCGTTTTGGAGGTGTGTTCTGAGGTGGCACAAAAGCAGTTTTTCAAATAGCTTTGATAGGCACGGAGGGAGGCTAATGGGCCGACAGTTGGCATTTGTCTTTGCCTGGTTTTGGTATCATTGTAATAACAGACTTTTTTCATTGTGTAGCAAAAAGCCACATTTAAAAATTGAGTTGAATATGACGGTTATGCTTTTGACTGCGCATAGAGGCAATTTAATTATCATTTTAGGCGAAATTAAATCATGGCCAGGGCCTTTTTTTGGATTCATCTGTTCTGCAATGGCTTTTATGATTGTGCTTATTTCTAGAATTATTGTGGAGGAAGGTTTCGCTGGTGAGATGTTTGGTAAAGTGAATTGGTTTGTCGGCGGATGAGGTTGGAAGACATTTTTTAAGTAAGAGGCGAGTATGTTGGCCTTTTCCTCGTCACTACGGACCCACCCACCTGTTGGTGATCGAATTAGAAAATCGGGTTCTATTGGTGGTTGAATGTTTGGAAGCGCTCCCCAGAGTGGAAATTTGAATGTTGCGCTATATAGGCACGTTGAGTCTGATTCTTTTCAGTTAGTAAAGCTTTAGACAACTTCCGACAAGCTTCTTTAAACCTTTGTTTAGAGGCTGGGGAGCGATGTGCCTGCCAGTCTCGGCGAAGTCGCCGCTTTTCTTGAAGGAGCGACTGGATCTGTGTAGTTGTACGTGAAGTTTTTGGGGGGTGATGTGGCTGAAAGTTGGATTTCAAAGTATGAGCTTATATATTTTTTATACTTTAGCCAGTTTGTTGTATTGGATGTCAGAAATTGTGGTCGTTCTACAAACTGTGGATGTTTAGATATACAGAGTAAAACAGGCTAGTGGTCAGATGACAGTTCCGCCAGGGTTTCAACATGTATCAGCCTGGACGGCACTCTCCAAGTTACAGCAAAATCGATAATGTCTGGTTTTTTTTCAGATCTGCTGGCCAGTATGTGGGAGTACCTGGTAAAACAAAATCTAGCTTATTACCGGGTTTGATAATAGCGTTGTATAATTGGCGTCCCTTGGGATTAATAAGACGAGAGCCCCAGTAGTGGTGTTTCGCATTATAATCACCGGCAGCTATAAAACAGTTACCCAATGAGCCTAAAAATTCTTTCTCTGAAATATTAAATCGTAGGAGGACAATACACAGCCGATAGGGTGACTGGACCGCTGATTATGTTGATTCGTAGGGATGTGGCCTGTATGTGGTTGTAAGCAAACGCCTCCAGAGGGTGATGCCTAATGCGCTGTATGATAAGGATTCCGGTGCATCCGTGAGCTTTGCCGTCTGGGTGGTTGCTCGCATACAAAGATGTTGCCAGCGATATAGAAATAGTTTTTATTGGTTAGGGGCGTTTTTGAGAGGAGCATGATATCGATGTCCTGGGTGTTTAAGAACTGTAGAAGTTCAAGTCTGTGCTGCGAAACACCCTTAGCGTTCCAAAAGCATATTTTTAAGGGATTCATTTAAGTTGACTTTTGTTTGATTAGAAGTTTCGTAAGGTTGTTATGGTTTCGCACTAGTTCCTGGAGGTACCTTGCATTGAAAGCATATTGTTCGTGAGTGTAGCTAAAGTAGCTTCGACGCTGTTTTGTATTTGTGGATTGAAAGTCTGGTTTTGTTGGTAATAAGGTTGAGTTGGTCTTTGAGCGTTTTGCTCTGGAAGCAGAGTATATTTTGGTTTTGGTATAGGCGGGTGGGGCTGTATTTCTTTTGGCAGTGCAGCCGCAAAAGTAACTCCAGGAGTGGTTTGCGAAGGAATGTAAAAATTTGGCTGAGCAACCTGTTGGGCGGAGGTTGGTTGTTGGCGCCTCTGGTTGAGCTGTCTCTTGATCTTTATAGAAAGGGCATCCCCTGTAATTAGCAGTGTGGTTTCCACCACAGTTGCTACATTTTCTCAACGCTGGGTCTTTTTTGGTATCCGTGCAAGCTTCTATACAGTGCAGGTCGCCACAGGCCACAGACTGGTCGCAAAGTGCAATAACTATTTGTGGGCCGTTTCGTTCATGCGGCTCCTCTACGGTTATTCTTCGATGCCGTTTGTATATGGGGTGCACTGCGTTTTCAGGGTAGCCGCGTCTGGTTTGAGTTCAATCTTGAAGAGTGGCTGAGGAATTTTTGTCCTGTTGGTTATGTTCATTACGTTTTTAACGTCAAAACCATTTTCTTTAAGTCCTTCAGCTATATCAGCTGCCGGGACGGTTGACTGGATACCCTTTATTACAACTTGAAGTCCTTTGCTACTTTTGAGTTGGTAGGTGTAATAATTAACACGCTCTCTGACCAGGAAGTTTGTTACAGAGCGGTAATTGGCTTCATTGGTGATCTGGAGCTTGGTTTCAGATATATTACCTCGTTTTAAAATAGTAATATAAAAGTGGTTTTGCCCAAATTTTTAGCTTAAGTTTATTAATTAGACCTGAACAATTTTGATCCCTAATGTACATAGGTGGTGGCTTTACAATTATATTGGCTTGGGGTGGTTGACCCTCATCTTTTTCGAGCTCGCCAAGTATGGCAAATTTGTTTTCTGAAGTTGCCTTAGTGCTGTTTTTTGAAGTTTTCGTAAGTTTAGGCAAATTTGCTCCTTTTGCAAACTAAGTTTTCTTTTTATTTGTACATACCGATCGATCCCAGTCTGTACATGCGTAGATTGTGAGAGATCTGCAGCATAGATAGTTTCGCTCGCGATGCCAAAATCGGCCACACGTTGGTCGATGTTAAAGTTATCTTGTTGTAGTCGATACGACATTTGTAATTGAGGGCACCGTATTAATGAGCGCTCAAGCTGATGTAGTCGGTGCGTCTATAGGTGGAAGGGGGGAAAGGGCATTGCGAACTCCATGACTGCGTTGGAGCAGCGCAGCTGAAGTTGGTAAATAGTGCTGGCGAAAGAGACCGAGCTCTTTCAGTAGCGGGCGGCGACATTGCACTTGTTGTTGTGTTATTTACTGTCTCCGATGAGACAATTGCTAAGTATGCATTATTTTTCGAAGACGAAGACAGTTGAAGCGAAGACAGTCGACGCGCGTCTTGCTGTTGTTGTTGTTGTACACGACTTTGATTCACTGGCTTGCTGTTGGCTCATTTCAATAACGTCCCCGCAGGCAGTTTAATATATTTAAATCTTTGTATTTGTTATTAGATTTGTTTTGGAAGAGAGCCCTTGTTGTTTGGCATTGCTGCCAGCATCTTTTCGCTATTTATTGGTGGGTTTTTATTTTTAAATAAATAGTTTTCCCGTTCGCTCGGCGGGAATACGCCTTGGAATAACATTTGAAGATGACATTTGCGACAGTGCCAGTTCATCACTGTATATGCATTAGCTTTGCCTACAATATATGTGACGGCGTTTTCGTTGCACAATATAAGATTACCAATATACTTTAAATATTATTATATTTTATTCATGGTTTTTCGATTTTGTTTGTTAATACAATTTTCGTTTGCCTGAACTGTTGCTCCTCTCCCCGGGGAAAAGCCAAAATTACTACTGCTTCAATATTATGAATACAAATAAAATCCTCCTAGTGTTTTGTTGTAGCATAAATCTCTGTAACATTTTACTCTCTCTTCCTCCCGCTCTACTTTTTGCGCCTTATCTATCAGGCCACGCTTAGTTGATCGAAAAGATTTTATCTCACGCGTTCCTTTTACTTTTGTTTTTATAATTTTAGTGTTTTCATTTGATCCCAGTGTCACATTGACTGATGTATTTATTTATTATTTTATTTTGTTGCATTATCGCTTCTGCTGAGGGAGTTACTTAAGCGTAAAAAAGCCGATCCCATTAGAACGGGCGCTTCTTTAAATTCAATTTCAGAAAAGGAATTTGCACCAATTCCAATTTTAAATACTTGTAATGATTCTTTACCGGCACCTAGCTCAACAGCCCCTGTCACTGGATAAGTTGTAGACCAGCCCGATGGATCAAAAGCTTTACAGCCAGCTGTTCCTAATGGTACTGCGTGCTCTGAAGCACTCCCTTGATCAGAAGATCGGAGTCAAAAAGAAACTTCCTGTTTTTCTTTTATTTGTTTCTTGATTTACTCCCGAAACCACATCTGATAATGTTTAAATTTACAAACGCTCGCAAGATATCCTCTTTTAAATATCTGTTTCTACAGAAGCTTTTAACGCTTTAAAAGTCAGTGCTATTCGATGTATCTGAACCGGTGTAAAACCGCATTTTCAAATAATCCGAGGCAATTTTATAATTTTGTAAATGTCAAGTGAAAAAACATATTAGACATAAATATTTCCCACGATTGTTATCAACAGTGCCCTTATTATAAACATTTCATACGCCTTTACCGACGACAGCAGACGTTATCAAATTATAAACTTTTAAACAAAGGGTCCAGCATAAAAGCTTTGACCAATCCAAATTTAATAAACAAAAGATGCAGCCTGACAACCCACTCATCAGGCCACCATTTCAACCAATCGAAATCTTCTGATCGAAGTCCACTTTTGCTGCTAGCGTCGCTGTCACCGTTTAAAGCCATAGTTATAAGAATAATGCAATTGTAAATACAGTTCAATTTTGTGAACCTAACTATAAAGACTTTACCAATAAAACTCCACTGTATTTTAAAATAAAAATCGGTTTTTTTAATATATCTTAAAGTGAAAAATCTAATTTATACACATAACATGTAAAATGACTTCCTGCGAGCGGTCATAAATATCTTTGACTATAAGTAATATCAGGGTAGCTGTGATCTCCCCTATCGCACTTAAGAATGTTTTCCAAAGTTAGGGATAAACAAGCCACTCCACTGTGGCGCTCATAGGCCAAAAATCAAAAAATCGACAGTACCAAAAATGATCGATAAGTATACAAATTGTCTCAAAAATGACCAAGCTTCAGCGCAGCAACGTTACTTTAGCATTTCGTCAAAACAAAGTTGCAATTTAAAGTGGTCAAACGTTCGCAAGAGAGTTCCGAATTAGTTTAATGACCAAGCTTCAGCGCAGCAACGTTACTTTAGCATTTCGTCAAAACAAAGTTGCAATTTAAAGTGGTCAAACGTTCGCAAGAGAGTTCCGAATTAGTTTATTTAAAATGAACTTTAAATTTTCAGGTATTTACTTTAATAAGTTATTTTTGTGAAATTAATCAGTTTGATTTGTTATTTTTTGTGTATGTTTAATTATTAATCCTTTATTTAGGTATTATGTGAATGTCATATTCATGTTTAAATAGACTTTTAGATATGTTACACCCCGATCCCCCCTTTAGGAGTGTTATCAGTGTGTTTGTTAATGTTTGAAGGTAATAAAAACGTTAAGTGTAGCTGCTAATACTTGCTAATTTGTGTGTATTCATTAATAAACTAATGCTGTCTTACTGTTTTCAGGGTCCAATTTGCGACGCAGTCTGCTGCTCGTCCTTTGCTTTTGTGATGTTTCTTTTGTGTTCGTCATTTGTGTTTGTAGACAATTTTGGATATTCTTTTTTTCGCTCATTTGTCTGTTATCATTTTCTATAGGCGGTTCTTGTAACTGCGAATTTTCACGCATGTACATCTTTGATCTTTGGTGCACAGAAGAGGGCAAAAATGCCGATAAAACTCGAAGAGTGACTACTTTGGTAGAAGAGAGCATTAAGAACAAGGGATACGCAGTTGATATGATAACACTTAAGAACTGCATTAGTTACATTTGCAAAAAAATTATTGCCTTTTGGACTTAATACAAGCGTATTAAGAGTTTAATTATTGTTCAATATCACTCTAATTGGCTGAACACTATTGAAACAATTATAATTGAGCCTCCTCATCGAAGGGTTTCAAGTGCTGAACGTGGACGACCCAAAATGGAGAGGGGGAGAGGAGTTACACTTTCAAAAATTTATACTGAAGATAATTTAAATATACATATCTTGGATGCTAATAATGAAATTTTAGCATTGAAACTTCACTGGAAGTATCTTTGCGCACCATCGCCATATAAGCCATACTAAGGTGCTATGTGAGCTATAGGATAGAGTCTTCCGATGTAGCCAATTTTTTTACTCTATATTCTCAATATTTTTTAGATTTTTGAGGAAAATTTCATAACGATATCTCAACGGGAAATTTTTATGGCCGCAGCTGCATAAAAGCCCAACCAGTGTTCACTCCGAGGGATATTAGAAATAAGGTAATAATCCCGATTATAACATTTAATGAGCTCTGTACATGCCACATTGTCAATCTATCCAGAGTCATTAATTACGATCTGTTACCTAAACCATGCGAGGGAACAGTTGTTAGCACTTGTAATCTGTAAGTGCAGGCCACTTGAGCCTCCAAGTCTTATCACTTAATATGTTTCCCACACTGCACAAAGGACTTGTGCGGCGGTCAAAATATAGCTCTCCCGCTCAGGGCAAGCAGATGCGTTCTCTTCGTAGGCCATATATAAGAAAAGAATAGGAATCACACCAATTACTTGCTAAGAAACTTTATGAAATAAAACAGTTTGAAAATAGAACTCAGCATTTGCGACATTTGTGTTCCTCTCTAATATTACCTTATCAACAAGGTTTTGTTAAGCGAAGGTCAACTACCACGAACCAACTTTAATTGACTTCTATCATAGTTAAATGATTTAATAATAAAAAAAAACTCCGCCTACTTAATCAGTACAATTCAATTGAAATTGCTGATTCTGAAATTGATAAGTTTTTTCAAAGTACCGGATTTTCGTCTTAAGTCAGACTACTTTTACCAAATACAAATTGTATTTTCTTCCTTAGAAAAGATTTAAGATTGGGAGACAACAACACCAACATATCCTTCAGAGCCAGACGGGCTTCCTGGGTGTTTGCTTAAGTTTTGTGCCTTAACTTTTTGAAACCCGATTCTTATACTGTTTCATTTGTCCTACCTCAACATCAGTTTTTCCAATTATATAAAAAGATGTACGAAATTAGGGGCATTTCCAAATATTCTACAATTTCTAAAGCGTTTACTTCACAATTCCTACAAATGGAAGATTTAGTCAAAGTTTAAATTAGCTAAAAATATGTTTTTTTGTTCACATTTCTGGGGTTTTTTATGAAAACGCTAGTAAAGATTTCTTTTTATTTTCGGGATCTTAAAGCATTTGAGATTACGCAACTTGTGATTTATAACACATTTTTCTCCAAAAATGCGCTTTTGGGAGTTATTTCATCCTATTTTGATGAAATTTTAACCGTAATTCTGAAATATTTAACCATTACTATATCTCGAAGAACTAAAAAAAAATTAAAAAACAGAAGAGTTATAATTTTTTTTCATTTATTTTTCCGATTGTTCCTATGGGAGCTATATGCTATAGTCGTCCGATTTTGATAAAATTTAAATCATAATTCTGAAATATTAAACCATTACTAAATGTCGAAGAACTAAAAAAAAAATTAAAAAACAGCAAAGTTATAATTTTTTTTCATTTATTTTTCCGATTGTTCCTATGGGAGCTATATGCTATAGTCGTCCGATCCGGCTCGCTCCGACTTATATACTACCTGCAATAGAAAGACAACTTTTGGGAAAGTTCCATGCAGATAGCTTAAAAACTGAGAGACTAGTTTGCATATAAACGGACGGACAGACGGACAGACGGACGGACAGACGGACAAACGGACATGACTAGATCGACTCTACTAGTGATGCTGATCAAGAATATATATACTTTATAGGGTCGGAAACGTCTCCTTCACTGCGTTGCAAACTTCTGACTGAAATTATAATACCCTCTGCAAGGGTATAATAAAATAATGTTAGTAAGGCTTTTAATTTTGTTAACTATTCTCTTTTATTTAAATTAGATCAGCTCGGGTTTTCGAATAATCTTTTAGCTTGAATTTCAAGTTCTTGAATTGAAGAACTCGGAGGGTTATTTTAAAAAACGCAGTTTCCAATATGATTAACGTAACATCTGGAGTGCATCAGTGTAGTAATTTGGGCCCATTGCTATTTACCTTATTCATCAATAATCTTCCTTCTGTCATAACACATTCTCGAGTATAATTTTAAGCTGATGATGTTTAACTTTGTTTGTCCTATAAAAACCGCAATTGGGTTTCGGTTCACCTCTTTAATCTGAAAAGCCTTAAATGAAACCACTAACCATACAACATATAGACTGGTCATTTCATAGAACGAATTTGCACACAAATACTTTATTATAATTAAAATATTATTAACTTCTAAATACTTTTTATATTCTTGTAAAAGTAAATGGAACAAATATAAAAATCTGCATTGTTTGCTTAAATAATATTTTAATGATAATAATTTTATAACTTTAATTGTACCAATATCTTGGATTATAATGAATTGTTTAAAGACAATTAAAATTACACTGCGAATCATTAAAAAATAAATCAACCAAAGATCACTAAACATAAAATTTAAATCAAGTGTCCTAAAAGCCCGCTCCCCTTAAAAGCAATCGTTGGTAGGTTATGCCGGCACCATCCGCTCGCAAAACATCGACAAAAGCTGATTTAGTTTGAAGTTTTCTCAACCACTGAAGAGCAGTCGATGTTTAAAGTGACACGACTGCGATATGCCCTGTTCCCATCTCATTGGGCTGATTTCTAGTAATTCGAATACATACATAAATGTAAAACATTTTACTGCTATATATATTATATCATATAATATTCATGTTTTTATCATAATCCAATAGTAAATACGCCCATATTCTTAGGGTACCAAGTTTGAAAAGTAGCAAACGACAAAATGTTCTTTATGCGCCGAAACAAAATAAACGCACACATGCTCCCGTGTATGGGAATGCTTGATCACGCATACATACAAATACCAATTCAAGCCCAGGCAACCATCATCAAAATGCGCCTCTTTGCGACTGAACGGCTGAACTCGTGCAATGAGTGCGCGAGCCTAAAAATGAGAATAAGAGAGCAAAAAACCCGAGTGCACACGAAGCGCCGGGGCCTGCTGCTGAGAGCACCGGGGGCCTGCCAATAAAAAGTTTTTGTGTCAAATTCGTTGTATAAAAATGAACAGTCTATATGTTGTATGGTTAGTGATGTAACGTAATTACTTTTTATAAGGGTGCGCCTTCATTTATATTCTCTTCATAATATGTCACTGGACCATATATATCCGGTCAACGAGTTTTTCTTAACCCAAATTAAAAAGTCTACTGTTAACAAGGCTATGAGTGTTCTGGGTTTATTAAGCGATGATCGAAAGAATTTGAGGATCCTTATACAACTATGTATATTATTATTTACTTCCCCTGTCTGTCCTAATTTAGAATATTGCGCTCCCGTTTGGAGTCCCCAATATCAAGTACACATTGATCGTGTTGAGTCAGTACAAAAAATTTTTTTCATTTCGCCTTCTGTGGCTTAAACTGAGATCAATACGAAAGGTTACCATCTCAATCTAGTAGATTAATATTGCTTAGTTTACCTACTCTTGTAAATCGTAGAATCATGCTTAGAACTATTTTTATGCACAATCTTGCCAAAGGTAATATTGACTCCACAGAATTGGTAAGCCGCATAACTTTTAATGTGCCTTTTAGACCAACCCGCAACTACCATCCACTTTACTTGCCAAGCTCTTCTTTAAATTTTGGCCTGCATGAACCCTTTCGTGCTCTTTGTAATAAATATAATAATCTATATAATCAAATTTGTTTTTTAACCTCTATCCCTGTCTTAAAAACTACACTACTGCACATATTATGTGAACCGTACTTAGTTTATAAAGTCTCTACGCTATGTTATTTGTGTTTTCCTCGCGAACTCGATAACTGTCCACAATGCTAATAGGGCCCGCACATAACAAACTCGTGCTTGGTTTTATTGGGCCACTTGTTTGTACTGTTATATTAATTGTTGAACTGTTATATTAATTGATCAAAGAAATAAAGTAAATCTAAGCCAAAGTATCTCATGGCGAAAAAATTCATGATTTTTTAATGGTTTTGTCGATATTATAGAAAAATGTATGAAATCCAGCTAAATTATATTTATTAATTGACATTTTTACCAATTTCAACGACTTCACAAGCTTTTCGATCAGCTAAGTATTCAAGAAAACTTTTTGAAATGTTGGCACAAAATGTATTAGCTTAATGTATATTAAAAAGGACCCTATACATATTTTGCAACTTTTCTCCAAAAATAAAAGAAATTTTGGCCTAAACTCGGATCCGCTGGCCCAGTGTGCATTAGCGCGTGTTATTCGAGCTGACTGAGGCTTCAGTCCTCGAACCAGGCGGACCATATATGCCGGATTCATATTGCCATGAGCGCTATATGGTGCTTCGGTGTGGTACGCCAAGGCAAGGGAAGTATCTGCCAAAATTCGGCTATTGCATGGTGATCTTGCGTAGATGCTCTACGGTATGCTGTACAGTGTTAGCCCTGCCACTGCAGGTGCTTGCTTAAGCTACCCCTTTTTATTTGGCCCCTATGAAAATAGGAGTCAAATAAAGGGTGGCCCACAAAAGATTTGTGTTTTCAAATCGCTATTAAAAAACAACGAGTATATATTTTTCAAAATTTTTTTTTTATTGGATAGCTTTAACATTGCGGCTTATGTATGAAACACAACTTCGTTCATATGGCTGCCTTTACAGTAGTCCTTTCGGTCGATCCAATTTTTAAACACATTTTTACCGAAAAATCGTGTTTTCTGATGAGGCCCATTTCCACCTCGGTAATTATGTTAATAAGCAAAACTGTCGCATTTGGGATTCAGAAAATCCACACGTAGTCTTGGAAAAGCCAATGTAACCACAACAAGTGACTGGTTGGTGCAGTATGTCGGGTGGCATCATTGGGCCTTTTTTCTTTGAAAACAAGGAAGGAGCCGCCGTAACCGGTGTCCGCTATGTTGGAAGACTTTTTCTTTTCCGGAATGGAAGATGAAGACATAGACGACATATGGTTCCAGACAAATTAACGTCAGATTGCCAAAAAGAAGAACGGCAATATTGAAAACAGCAAAAAAGATAAAAAATAGTTTCAAAAACATATAAAAGACTTAATAAACAAGAAAGGAAGCAAACTTCGGCAAGCCGAAGTTTATATACCCTTGCAGCTATTGCAAGAATTAAATATTTTTGAAAACATTAAAATTATGATTTACTTGCGTATATGTCTAAAAACATTGAAGCAATGATGATTTGCAGCTCATTATTAGGTAGTTATTTTATATAATTTTATTATTTCTATTGGAGCTATATGATATAGTCGTCCTATTTTGATGAAATTTTAACCGTAATTCTGAAATATTTATCCATTACTATATGTCGAAGAACTTATAGAAAAATTTAAAAACACCAAAGTTATATTTTTTTTTTATTTACTTTTATGATTGTTGCTATGAGAGCTATATGCTATAGTCGTCCGATTTTGATGAAATTTAAACCGTAATTCTGAATGATTTATCCATTACTATATCTCGAAGAACTAAAAAAAAAAAATAAAAAACAGAATAGCCTTAATTTTTTTTCATTTATTTTTATGATTGTTCCTATGGGAGCTATATGCTATAGTCGTCCGATTTTGATGAAATTTAAACCGTAATTCTGAAATATTTAACCATTACTATATCTCGAAGAACTAAAAAAAAATTAAAAAACAGAAAAGTTATAATTTTTTTTCATTTATTTTTCCGATTGTTCCTATGGGAGCTATATGCTATAGTCGTCCGATTTTGATAAAATTTAAATCATAATTCTGAAATAATAAACCATTACTAAATGTCGAAGAACTAAAAAAAAAATTAAAAAACAGCAAAGTTATAATTTTTTTTCATTTATTTTTCCGATTGTTACTATGGGAGCTATATGCTATAGTCGTCCGATCCGGCTCGCTCCGACTTATATACTACCTGCACTAGAAAGACAACTTTTGGGAAATTTTCATGCAGATAGCTTAAAAACTGAGAGACTAGTTTGCATATAAACGGACGGACAGACGGACGGACAGACGGACATGGCTAGATCGACTCTACTAGTGATGCTGATCAAGAATATATATACTTTATAGGGTCGGAAACGTCTCCTTCACTGCGTTGCAAACTTCTGACTGAAATTATAATACCCTCTGCAAGGGTATAAAAATTAATGAAAGCATATCAAAACGATGTCTTGTTTTATGAATGCTTCAACGAAGAGTAGGTTACAGATGACTTCAGCTCAGGTAAACAGTTTTTGACAAGCCTAGTTCCAATAATAAATAGTATTTAATATTGAATTGCATCTTCGTTTGAAAATATAGATTAAAACAACAAATTCGTCAAAAATCATTGAAAACGTGATTAAGTAATATATGGATGGCCCTTTGGGTCTCAAAAGATGGTCGTGTATAGTATGGGGCGTTTACGATGTGTCTAAAAATGTTGGCTTGGCAAGACTCAATAACTTTTATGGAAGTTTTACAGCCTTGAAAATCAGTCTTTTTGTTGTTAAGGAGAGTACACTTCCTGGTGAAAGGAACAGGGCCGAGCACACATCCTTGAGGAACTCCAGCCAGTATAGGCCATGTTGCAGATGTTGACCTTCAAACATCCACCAGAAACGAAAGGAGGAGCCCTTTTTTTTTTAGGGATCATTGCAACATTAGCGTGCTTTTATTGCTTTGCTACCGTAGCAGCAGTTTCCTCTTCCGCAGCCAAGTCAAAAGGCACGAACCTTTACTGTAGAGAGCCAGCCAAATCGTTAGCTATCTCATCGACCTTATTAATTCAAGTACCATCCGAACGAAGTAAACGCAGCTTTTTAAGTGGTTGGCGCTTCAGTCCACGCGCGCATTTCCACAGCCTCTTAGCCACGAACAGCGTCTGGTTCAATCGCACTTAGTTTGCGGAGGAAGAAGTCCGACTTGACCTCGTAAAGTGCTTACCTCAGTAGAGAATCGGCCTGTAATGCACACCTTTCCCCAACCAGATCCTATATTCCAGGACCTATAAGGGCATTTAACTGTGGAAAAGTAGGATGAATTCTTGTTGCAGATGAGACGTCAGCGGCAGATTTGATCTTGACTTACTCAGTAACTTGTAGACTAGAAGATGTAAGATGGTCAAGCAGTTCAACACCTCTTGGAGACGAGCGACTGTAGCCACAAAATTGACTATGAGCATTCCAGTCCCCAGTCCACTAGAGAGTTTTCTTAACTCCTGAGCTGACCATTAAATGACAGAGGGCAGTAGATAGAAGCCAAAAACCAAATCACCTAAATCTGTACTGAAGGTATTTGCAACGGCCTGATATTCCGCAGTTGAATTAGAGCTGTAAGGATAATATTGGAGGTGAGAGCAGATTAAGATGGCAGCCCCTCTGCGCAGACGGTCTGACGGTCAAAGCCAAATTCCTAAACTTGAACGACTGTTAAAATGTGTTTTTTATTAATCAACATGACGTCAATTAAGTTAGAGGTAATGTAGTGCTCTAACTTAAGATTTTCTGCCAGTGAGACCATTGGCGTTCCAAAAAGGTAACGGATACCAATATTAGGCATAACTCCTAGTCCTAGACGTATTAGCAGGCGAGTTGCCGGTAAATTGACTTGTAAAAAGTTCCATAATTTTATCATCATAAGCATCATCTGGTCGATACGTGAGATAAGAACTTCAAAACTGGCATTAGGTGGGGAGGGCTGTGATGAGCGTTGTTGAGAATGCGGAGGGATGGCATAATTAGACTTTTCCTGGTGCGAGGGATGAGCCGGAATGGATAGGACTCGACACCCAGGCACTCTGAGAAGGAATCGGGGCAGATACAAATTAACTTATTTGTAGCTTTTTGGAATTTAAAGTCTTTCGTTGAGAATAAGCCTCTAGAAGAGCAAGCCATTTTCGATATCCTGAACTACGCACAGTGCTCGGTCAAAATTTTGATTTTAAATGTACCAATTCTTATTTATAATTGGTGTAGCTATTTGAATTTATTAATCTTTTTGTGTTGCTCTATCATTCCTCTTCAAGAATAGCATCGAAAGAAAGAGCATGATATTCATGGGGACTTTCAGCGTAAGCAACGTGCAAGGAAAGCTCTCCTTAAAAAATTATTTAAGCTTATTAAAAACAAGTTTTAGTGCAATAAAAGTGCTGAATATTATAAATAAAGGTATTAACTTCCATTTTAGAACAAATAGTATATAGTGTATATCAATATTGTATTTAGTACATAATTGTGAGCTTTCTTGGTTTGTCTTTTATGTGTTTGGTTAGAGTTTTAGTTGTGATGGCATTCTTTCTGTGTTCTGTGTCTTTTCAATGAAATCTATATGATATAGTTGTCCGATTTCAATAATATTAAAACCGAAACTCGGGAATATTAAACTATTACTAAAACTTAAAGAACTAAACAAAAAATGTTAAAATCAAAAAAGTTGTAATTTTTATATCATTATTTTCCCGACTGTTCCTATGAAAACTATAGGATATAGTGAAACGATCTGGCCAATTCTATATATTTATAAAATTTTTCTAGATTTTTGGTGTTTTAGGTGTCGAAGCTTCAAACAAAGAGCCAACATTAAATTTTGTTATAAAATTGGTAAAACTTTTACCAAAACGTTTCAATTGATGAAACAAGTTTATGGCGATGATTGACGATGAACATGTGGGCCATCCAAAATCCGTTATCACCGAAAATTACATCGAAACTGTGCGTGAATTCATAAAAAATCAGCCGAAATCATCATTGAAATTAATGGGAATAGAATTGAACATCTCTAAAACATCGATATATTGCATTTTGACCGAACATTTGGGCTTACAAAAGGTGTGTGCACGGTTTGTTCCGCACAAATTGACTGACGTTAAAAAATTGCTCAGAATTCAAAATTCGAAGGGCATCATCAAAAAGATAAAATAAAGACCCGAACTTCCTTTACAAGATTGTGACTGGTGACGAAACGTGGTGTTTTCAATATGATCCCGAAACGAAACGCCAGAGTGCTAAATGAATGGCGCCGGACGAGCCGAAACCCAAAAAATCGCGCCTGGAGATGTCAAAAGTGAAGACAATGCTGACTTGTTATTATGATTCCAAGGGTATTGTTCACAAGGAATTTGTTCCACCCGGCCAAAACGTTAATGCGGTATACCTTTGCAGTGTTGAAGCGTTTGGTGCGCCGTATTCGACGTGTTCGGCCCGAATATCGCGAAGATGGAAGTTGGCGTTTGTGGCACGATAATTAGCCGTCTCATCGTTCAACGCTTGTGTCTGACTTTTTGACCGAAAATCACATTTTAACCATCAACCACTCCCCGTATTCACCTGATATGGCACCGTGCGACTTCTACCTTTTCGGAAAAATGCAATTGCCGATGAAAGGAAAGCATTATGCAGACGTAGAGGCCATTTAAAAGGCTTGCACCGGCATACTGGCGGCCATACCGGGCAACGAACTAAAACACTTGTTGGACATGCTTTTGGACCGTGCAAAACGCTGTATTAAAGCAGAAGGAAACTATTTTGAATAAAATAAATTGATTTTGCCGAAAAAACTATTTGTTCTGTTTTTTTTTTTTTTAAGTCCTGTTTACTTTGGAACTCACCTTGTACTAAAAAGGTACACCTGGCCGTACTAGCGCAAGAAACGCCATTTTTAAAATTGTCAAAACCAGAAGGAAGAGCAACATCTTTCCGAGCCTTCAGAATATATGTCGAAACAACCGACAATTTTTACTAGCGGTGTTGACTAAGGGCGGTTTTAACTCTAAGTAGTTGCGGCAATTTGTGTTTATGCAACGCGTGCGTTAATTTTCTTACCGACTGTAGAACCAAAAGGGCAAAAAAAAACAAAAATAACTCGTCATCTTGACAAATACTAATGCATTTGTGCAGCACATCATTTGGTGAGGTGGTTTCAGATGATTGATTTACTTGACTTAACTCCGCTTTTCTCGTACTTTTTGGTTGGGAGAGGACATGAGAAACTGCAGTCAATTTGGTTTTTGCTTTGTTTGTTGTCTTTGTTTGGGTGGTATGAAAGATCGTTGGAAAGTTTGTTTTCCACGGCTCATTTTGTACTGTGCCGCTTGCTTGGACATAATATTGCAACTTACTCTCTCTGTGATCGCATTTCTCATTTATTTTTTTTAGAATTTCCGCTCCTTTATGTTGGCTTTTGTTGTTATTTTATTTTATCGTTCTATTGGCAACCCGAGCACACGTAGCTTTCGCAAATAAGATTTCGGTTATTTAAACTATATTTTTAATCACATGGCGGAGCGATATAAAAAATAAATTTTATAAAAAGAAATTTGACGCAGTAAAATCGAAATATAAAAATATATAAAACTAGTTATTTTTAATTAACATGTTTCACCAGATAGCAAATTCGGATCATCAGCGTTGAAATCGCTACTCACCTCAGGATTTACCACCAACACGCATCTGGAACCAGGAACCAGGTTCTGGGATTTTGGAATATACATATAACTTCACCTGCGCGGTAATCTTTGAAGGGCTGAGCAAGAGCGCAATACATAGTTGTAGTAAGCAAGCCGTGAAGAGTGACATAAAGCAGTGAAAATAAAAAAAAACAAGAAAGGAAGCAAACTTCGGCAAGCCGAAGTTCATATACCCTTGCAGCTATTGCAAAAATTAAATATTCTTGAAAACATTAAAATTATGATTGACTTGCGTATGTTTACGTTGAAGCTATGATGATTTGCAGCTCAATTATTTGATAGTTTCTATGGCAGCTATGTGATATCGTTTTCCAAATTTTAATAAAATTACGGACAGACTGAAATTATAATACTCTCTGCAAGGGTATAATAAACACCGTTTGAAGCGAGAATCTAGCATTGTACCAAGGGTCATTCCGGCTCCCTATATTTTCTGTCACAGTTACAAATTTTATGTTTTGTTAGGTACTTTGGCCACGTCTCAGATTTTAACAAGGAGTGAGAGCTTCGTTGCAAGTGCCGACCGAAATGGGAACTGTTGAGAAAGGAAGATTCAGAAAAAATGAACACCTAAGCCCCAATGAAAAATTATGTCAAACAAATAATTAAATTAATTAATTAAAAAGTACGAAGTCTTCCTGGGCTACTGTTGTAAGTCGATTACCAAAAATAAAAATAAAACCGCGTTCGAGTGCATTAGAAAAAGAGCAAAAAGCGGTTACGAAAACCACGAGCAGCAGCGAACTTAAACCCGGAGCTTTTAAGGGGGGACCATAAATTTTCGCGTGAAAAAATTAATTTATTTGGAAATAAGAATATTCAAGAATAATGCCTTGTACATTTTAAGTCTACAATTCGATGGTTACGCTGACCTTTTGACCTTTATCAAACAGGGAAGACAGTTGTGCTCACACGTATGGCATGGATTTCTGTTAACTTCCTCGCGTCATGTCAGAATTTTTGACAGGGAGAGCCAGGAAGAAGTATTTTCCCACAACCACAACGCTACCTCCAAAACGACAAAGAGCACATCAAGAATTTTATGCTTGAACTATTGGTAATACATGACAGTAAATAACGAAATAAATAGACTCCATCGATTGTACGAGAATGCCGAACCGAGACCCATATGTATATCCGCCGCCACGAATTTCGAAGCATTGAAGTTGTAGACAGTTCGACAACGAAGCTACCATCGCAGAAGGGCCCTCTGGCCAGGTAACCGCGACGCGCGAAATTCAGTCTGCAGGGAACTGCCAGCGATGTTAGGACTGCTGTGCAATTTTGTCGCAGAGTGTGCCGAGGCATTTGGTTGATCTTCCAGTAACACTTAATCAATAGTCCGGATCTTGGAAGTCTACATCAGAAAAAAATTGTTTGCCGTAGAGCCAAACTATCCACTGTCGCAGAGAGAATGTTTGGCAATAATATGAAATCATTATAGTAGGAATAAGAAACCTGCAGTGCTATCTCGAAGGCTACCGATTCGACGTCATAACGGTTCATCCAGCAATCAAATGGTTGGGAAGCATTGATACTGGCCCGGACGTTCCGCGTTTTGGGTATTCAATGCAGTCAAGCTTCTTCCGGTAAAACGCTCACGCAATAGGTAGAGAAACCGTTAACCCTACTCTGTGCAGATTTCATTGGGTGGTGCCAAATACTACGATATTTTTGATTTGAGTTTTTTCATATTAAAATTCATAACTTTTGGGTAATTAATTTGAGTAATTTAAATACAATAAATAATTTTTCAAGACAAATTATTTGGTTTAATTCTTTGTTAATCTCTCCTGCTTAGGGAAACGCTACCATCCTAATATTTTAGACTTCTTAAAACTTCGCACCACGATTTTAAGTCTTCGACTTTTGTGACTTACGCATAAAATTATAGTTGGCATGCAACGATGGCTTTCACTGTTTTACTAGAAATATGTACTATACATTGAAATCAATGGCATAAAAATAATAATTTACGATTTTTTGTTGTTGTTAATTTTTAGAACTTTTAAGACATAAAGCTCTACTATTAAAAAAAAAGATGGTGTTTCTCTTTTAAATATGCTGAAAAATACATATAACATGCTTAATTTACGGTACTTTTTCTCTTTTTTCCTTCCTTATTTTACAGTAATAATTTAACAGTTAATAATAATATTTATTATTAAAGTTGTGTAGAGTTACCCCACTTTTTTATGACTGTATATTTAATTTATTAATGTTATTGTATTGTTATTGTTATTGCAGTATCCTAACACTTAGAGTATAGTATTTAATTTTAACTAAGCTAATCCACTAACATCATTTATTCTTTTATAAATTCACTAATTTATAACTGCTTAGATATTTTGATTACATTAATTGCACATTTTAAATTTATGAATAAATAGTGATATGCTTCTAAGGGTGTTTAAAAATGTGGCATCCAGTCCACACTTGAAATTCATACACAACAAATTGTCTTTTCGAGCATTGGTCTAGTGCTTATTATATTGTTTGTCATGTGTGAGGTCGAGAAACGGATCATAACGTAAAGATAACTAGGTAGTTCAAACATACCTATATTAATATTTTGAAAAAGAAAAATAACAATATTATTATTGTTATCAATAATGAAGTCAATGATTTTGTTTGCGCTGTTAGTAACTTGGAAATATTTATTAAATACCTACTGGCTGCGGCACAGGTAGGAAATATTTTACTCCATAAAAGAGAGCCTTAACCAACTCGCCTTTTTTAAAACTCGAGGTGGCAACTTCGTCCGATATCAGGTCGAGAAAAGATCGGAGCTTTAAACTTAACTTCGACTTACTTTGATACTCATGTTTGTAACTCAATACTAATTACACTCTTAGATACCTCTCTTAAATTTATAAATTGTAAATAGGTAATCGTGGCGTGCATGCCTTCTCATGGCACGTCAGACATGGCATTATGTTAAGGTTTTGAGTTTCTTCTTCACATTAAAGAGCTTCCAGAGCTTGACATTCCGGACTGTATACTTGGGGTCGCTAGCTGCTGGGAAAGATTCATTTTTACCATTAATTTTAAAGAATTAAAACAAATTTTCGTCGTCCCAAATTTAATAATTCTAGAACTCGGAATCTTGAAGTTTTGTTCTTTTGATAACTGAGTTCGTTTCTTTTCTCTTTGTTTTTTTTTCCTGATCACAGAGCGAATCCTTAAAGCAGGTTTATCTTTAATATGACACGGTTTCTGAAAGCCTGTTCAGCAGGTGGAACCTGAAACTGCACTTTTTGATATGTCAACCTTCAATTATTTTGGAAAGGAAAACTGTATTCTTTTTTTCCACTTTTTATTAAACGGCAATGGCGGTTTTCCTTGGCAATAGTCGAAAAGGCCGAAATATAGTTACAAATTACTCTTTGCGCTAAGAAATGTCACAGAGATTACATACTTATATACCAATAGAATTAACTTTTACCTTAACAAGAAAGAAAGCAAACTTCGGCCGAAGTTCATATACCCTTGCAGCTATTGCAAGAATTAAACATTTTTGAAAACATTAAAATTATGATATACTTGCGTATATGCTTAATAACATTGAAGCTATGATGATTTGCAACTCAATTATTAAATAGTTATTTTATAAATTTTCATTACTTCTATGGGAGCTATATGATATAGTCGTCCGATTTTGATAAAATTTAAACCGTAATTCTGAAATATTTAACCATTACTATATGTCGAAGAACTAAATAAAAATTTTAAAAACAGCAAAGTTATAATTTTTTTTTTTTTTTTTGATTGTTCCTATGGGAGCTATATGCTATAGTCGTCCAATCCGGCTCGTTCCGACTTATATACTACCTGCAATAGAAAGACAACTTTTGGGAAAGTTTCATGCAGTTAGTTTGCGTAGAAACGGACGGACAGAAGGACAGACGGACGGACAGACGGACATGGCTAGATCGACTCTCCTAGTGATGCTAATCAAGGAGATGTCTCCTTCACTGAGTTGCAAGCTTCTGAATGAAATTATTATACCCTCTGCAAGGATATAAAAAGGAAATTTAAGGATGATTTTTTTGATGCCCCTTGGATTCCATAACAATTCTGCAATTAGTTATTGCCTTCCTTAATTTACCAATACCAAACCGCAAAGTTGGAGTTTTTAAATATAAAAAAAAATATTTGAAAAATTACCATTTTAAAACGCAACTTTTTCGTCGTGCTGTGACCTAGTACTAAACCGCAACTTTGTGCCATATTAAAAGACTTGAGAACGGTAAGGAGACGACTTAAGCGTAGAATTTTTCAAAACTTGTAACTATTTAGCATATGAAGTAAAACTATTTTAATTACGTAATTTGTACTTTCCTTGCACTGTTGAATCTCTTATGTTGTCAAAAGACTTTTTTCGAGTTTCCACCGAATCGATTCCTGTCCGTTTTATTGAGCTTTCCTGAAAGAATTCTTCATCGGTTCCTTCAGCTTTGGTTTCTCGCTCATCCTCTTTAATGCGGTGAAGCTCCCATTTTATAATAACTTCTGCTAAGTCCACAGCTAGTTTCTTATGTTCAATAGACGCAGTAGGAGGAAATCCTAAGCGTTGCATATAATTTATTAAGTGTTGCACTAGTTGATGCCTAACAGGAAAATATACCTACAAAATAAATAAATTATAAAATAAATAGTAAAATCAACGGGTTGCTTCATAACAAGAAGCAAGATATTAAACTTCGAAAAGCCGAAGTTTATATACCCTTGCAGCAGAAAAAAACTTGCACTGCGTAAGAATTACTAGAATCTGCATGTCAAATCCCCAAAGGCTTTAATAGTTTCCAAAATCTTGCCGTTTATACAGACGGATAGGCGGACAGAGAGACAGACGGTCAAACACACGGACATGACTAGTTCGACTCGGCTATTAATCCTAAAGAATATATATAATTTATAGGGTGAAATATAACATCTTGACTTGACTGTCCCAAGGTAGCTATAGGATCCGATCTACGCCGTTTTCAAACTTGATCTGGACAATGTTATATTAACTTGAATAGTCTCATCAAGAATATATGCATTTTATAAAGTTACATAGCCAACATGGAAGCTAAGAGCGGGCAGCACCCACGCTAACAGTTCTACATCAGCAAGCACTACGGCTCTATCTAATGAGCATAGGATAGTATTTTGCCGACAAAGCAGAGGCAGAGCGGCGGCAGAGGATTAAATAACTGAATAATTTTTTAAATAAAAAATTTTAAAAATAATCGAAACACACAAACAGAGTAACATGACAGACTTTTGCGCTTTTTCAGAGTGTGCGTGGCCGTTTTGAATTAAAATTGCGCTGCGTAAGAATTACTGGAATCCCAAATTTCTAGCTTTTGTAGTTTTCGAGATCTCGACATTGATACAGACGGCCAGACGGACAGACAAACGGACTTGACATGATCGACTCGGCTACTGATCCTGATAAAAAAAATATATACTTTATAGAGTTCGGAACGACTCCTCCTACCTGTAACATACTTTTCAACAAATACAATAAATTTTTTTACTCTGCGAATAACGGTTATAAATATTCTACATGTTTCGATTTTTATCCGTACATGTCAACACCAATGAAGCTACATCGACGTACAGACATACAGACGGACGGGCGGGCAAATGGACCTGACTAGGTCAAATGTTTAAAATAATAATGTCAATACTTACTTTATAATGACGAATTATAAGTTGTAATATATGAAACAGCTGCTGCATTGCATGGCCTTCTTCAACGATAATTTTTTTTGTCCAGTGTGTCAACATAGTGTTTCCGTCTTCCATTCGCAACGGCATAGCTGGTGTTAGTACATCGAGAGCTTGTTTAACTATAGATCTAGCCTCTAATGCATGTCCTTTAAGCAACGAATGAAATACTTGCAAAACTATTTTTTTATGAATAGCCAATCTAGCTATTATATGCGCAAGCAATAAATGACCATGATATCGTGCAGTTGGATCCACCGAATTCTTACTAAGTAAACAGGGCCAAGCAAAGGTCATGAGACGCCTAAGCTTATTACCCTGCCGCTTATTATTAGCATCTCCATCATGTATGTGCTGAGATGCGCGTTCTACCAATAAACAGGCAAGCTGTAACAGAGCAATTCTAACTGCATCTTCATATTGTTTATCCGGGTCAAAAACTTTATTAATAAAGACGGAAACAATATTTTTTTCATCTTCTTGATATGGCGTCGGCGGAGCGCCAATTAGTTTGTTTCCTTCGCCTTTATCAAAACTTACAGTAAAACAAGGAATAATAACAGCTGAAATAATTTTCGCTTTCAGCTCTTCTGAAATTGTGTTGTTATTAAAATTTTCAACAAAATAAAAAAATGCGTTTCGTTTCCAGTTAACGGTAAAGCTTTGAGCAACTGTGTTTTGCAAGAAATCTCGTAAGAAGTAGACATCAGGTATGAAGCGAAAGCATAATGCTTTTAATAATTGAAAGAGCAGTTCAATATCATTTGTGTTGTTTGAAAAATAAAGCAAGAGAATTCTTCCAATTAAATGCCATAAATCACAAACTACGTTTTCAGAGCATGTGGAATATAAATTACTCTGCCAGCAATTTTTGAGGGCGTCTACAATGTCTCGTCGTGTCGGAATCCATTGATCATCTATTTCCATTAACGTAAAAATTATTAAAACGGCTTGGTGATGAACTTCGTATTTATGTGTTTGTAGTAATTCGGAATTGAAGTTTAAGTAAATTAATAATCTGTTATATTTACTGTTTTTTATAGCTAAACGAAATGTTGATCCCATTTTGTGCTTTAAAACATATATAAAAAAACGATTCCATTGAGAGTCCATCATAACAGATTCCTTTAAAAATAAATCCACTGTTTCTGTTGGAAAACGTTGAAGAAACTTTAGAAGCGCTTCTCGATATGGGCTTGATGCCTCAATCATCAGATTTTTTTCAGTTTTTAAGACGAGTTGGCATAACTTTTCAATATATTTTTCTGATGCTGAGATATGGGAAAACATTTCGACTAGTGTGACAATTTTAAGTTCGTACTCTCCGCCCTTTGATGATGCAAAAAAGTTGATATTTTGATTTGTGCACTTATAGTCTCCCACAAATATTTCAATAATTTTTGAACAGTGTTGCAATATTTGTTCACTTAACTTCTCATTAAACATTTCCGGAAATAATTGAGTAAAATAAGATAAGCGTTTTATTGCTGGTATAGACAAATTTCTGTGATCGCCCAATTTTAAGAGCAGTGGACGCATTGCAGATTGTACCTGAAAAAAATCAACAAAAAAAGTAATACGATAAAAATGTATAATATGATACAAAACAGGAGAGGAAGCAAACTTCGAAAACGAAAGTTTGTACACCCTTGCAGCTAATGCAAAAATAAAATATTCTTTAAAGTATATAAATTTTGAATTTTTTTAACATTACGATTGTTTCTATTGGAGCTATATTATATAATCGTCATTTCAACTTTAAACATAAATCCGAAAAAATAAACCATGACTTTATCTTGAAAACCTAAAAAAAAATTAAGAAACAGCGAAGTAATAATTATTTTTTTGTTTTTTTTTTCCGGTTGTTCCTATGGGAATTATCGTCCGATTGGGCTCGTTCCGACCTGCAACACAAAAAAACTTTTGGGAAAGTTTCATCCAGAGATACTAGTTGGCGTAGAACCGGACGGACGAAAAAATGGACGGACAGACGGACGGACGAACAGACGGACCGACAGATGGACGGACGGACAGATGGACGGACGGACGGACAGACGGACGGACAGACAGAGGGAGGGACGGACAGACGGAGGGAGGGACGGACAGACGGACGGACAGACGGAGGGACGAACGGACGGACAGGTGGACGTACAGATGGACGGAAAGATGGACCGACGGATGGACGAACAGATGGACATGGCTATATCGACTTTCCTTCTGATCCTGATTTAATAGGGTCGGAAACGCCGCCTTTTACTTGTCTACGACCAACGGGTATAATAATAATTCTTCGAAAACGACATTTTATAAAGTCGGAAATGTCTCCTTCACCGCGTTACAATCACACTCTACTGCATAAGCATAGAAATAATACAAAAACCCTTATTTTGTGAGTTAATATTTTTTTATTTACGTACAAATAATATATATATGATTTTTACATTGTCATGTCTTCTTCACTGAGTTGGAAACTTCTGACTGAAATTATAATACCCTCTGTAAGGGAATAAACATTAAAATAGATAGAAATGTGTATAAAGAAAGGAGTCAATAAAGTCCAGCAGTATTTTTGTTGAATTTTTAGTTATTCAAAAAATTGGTTACAATAAATAAATAAGTGCCCTTCTCTTCGATGACTAGTTCCCAACTAGATGCCAACATCATAATGTTTCTCTTGTAGAAGATTGCTTCCCTATTAACTCGGAGACCCAGTTTTCACAAGACACTTTTGTGTGTAACTTCTGACTACAATGCTCGTTCGCAATGGACTGAAACAAGTGGTAATCACTTCGTGCGAGGTACGGATTGTACAGGTGATGCCTTCAAGCGGTCCGGGCCGCTTCACCGCTCTTCGACCACGGCCGTTTGCACTTTACGTTGTCGTTAGATACCCACTTTTCATTGAAAGTCACCATCCGCTTCAGAAACGGGTAGATTTTGTTGCGATTCAGCAGCGACTTGCTTGTGTCAATACGGTCAAAGAAATTTTTTCTGCTTCCAAGCTTCTTCAAATGGTGTATAACGGTTTTTTGACTCTTGCTCAGCTCTTGGCCGATGCTTCCGCTGCTACTATGCCGGTTTCTATCGACCAATTCTGCGGTTTTATCGCAATTTTTGGCGACAGGCCTTTCGTTTTCTACACCAGAACGAAAACGTTGAAACCATCGTTGTGCGTATGTGTAAAACGCCTTTTGGGGCTAGACAACTTAAATCTAGTTCAGTTATTGTTATTTATTCGGGTTGGATGCAGAAAATGTAAAGAGACTGAATAGATATATTAGTGACGATAGTCTTATGTAAAAAAATTAATAAGCGATTTTTAATAAGATTAGTAAAGAATGTAGAGAATGCTGAGATATAGTATGAGTTCCTTAGGTTATGCAGCTCTGGGCAGAGGAATGGCAATGACCAAATAATAGATCTAGCTATTAAAAATTGTATATTTATTGGCAATAACGTCTTCGTGTACGCTAACTGCCTCAAAATGCCGTACGTTTTGCCAGAGGCCCTGGTTTTAAAAATGTTGTCATGAATGTGATTTGTTGAAAGTAATGCCTTCACTGTGTCGAAGGCTTTGCTATATTCAAGCAAGGTTAAAATAGTTACGTAGCTTTTATTCACATTCTGTCGAACATCCTCGTATAGTAGCGTTTGTACAGCCTTGCTTTTTTTCGGAATATAAAATGGCTGTCATTTGGTAAACTATTTGCAGTTGTGTGCTCTGTCATTTGCTTTGCCATCAAATGCTCGAAAGCTTTAGCCAAAAAAATTCAATATAGCGATGGGTCTAAAGTCCCGATCATTTTTGGGAACTTACGGGATTTTGGCTTGTTTCCAGAATGTTGTTTAAATTGTACGTAAGGTGCGTTTAAGTACTTAACAGCATTCTTATGAATCGAGGATTCAGATTATTTGGACCTATAGAATTAGATTTGTTCATACTTGCAAGGACTTCCAACGAACTCACAGACATACAATAAAAAATATCACAGTTTGGAATAACATTTAGGTAATAATTGTACGTTGCCTCAGGTACTGTATATTGCACACATTTTTCATTAAGTTCATTGACGTAAAGACTAGTTGGACACAAAGTTTTCTTATAGCACACACATAAATTTTTAATTTCCGTCAACTTACACCTCGAGGCTCCAGGTTGCAGCTGCAAATTTGCTGGCGAAATGTTCACGTTGGGAATTTAAGTGGCCTCTACGCCACCCTCAGTTTTTTTTAAATTTGTTTTATAAGTTATTCGTCTTTTAACGTTTTCTTTTGGTTTAAGCCGGTACGGTAAGTGATAACATGGACTTGGTAGGCTGGTCATCACAAAGAAGATTTCTATTAAAGTCCCCCGCTAAAATTACATCAGAGTAGGCTGATATTAGCTTAAGAAGTTATGAGCAATCAGTATATTTGTAAGGCCAGTATATACAGCCGACAGTGTTATTTTTAATGGCTTATAGTTCAATACTTCAACAAAAATATATTCGATTTGTCTTTCATGACAATGCTTGCACACTAACTTACAACTAAGATGTCTGCAACACCACCTGCACCTGCACCACCTTCTCTCCGCTCGGGAGAAAGTTTGAAAAAGCATTAAGCAATTTAATATTAAAAAAAGTTTTTAGCTAACAATAAACATTTGCTGTTGAAACATTAAGCGGCTTTTAAGTAAATTAATAAAATATTAATAAAAGAGGGTCGGCAAACAACTGTAACGACCCTGTCTCGGGAGGCGGTGTAACTCGCCGTGGCCAGGGTTCGAGACATAAATTTTATTCCTCTTTAGATCGTTTTAACTTCCTTTCCCCAATAATGACACAGAGAAAGAACGCTATGGATTTACAATACCGGGCGTCGGTTATCCTCACCATGTAGTAGAACCGATCTTAACCTAACTCTTAAGTTTCCACTACCACTACCAAGACTAGCTACCAGAACACCCGGATACTCCTCCTTAGTTGATGTTTCCTCGATGATCGTCGGTACGCAAGTGACTGGTCTGAGGATGTGTCTCTGCTTTGACAGACGGAAGGACAGTCGGACACCAGACGGGCGGACAGAAGGAAGGACAGACGGACAGACGGACGGACTGACAACATCCAAATCTCACTTTAAATGAAAATTAAAAGAAAAGGTTAAAAACCTAAAAACATTGGTGCGTACTTTTAAATCAAACGAAACTTTGGTAAAATTTTGATAGACACTTGACACTTATAGACGGCAAGGTGTTAAATGTCCAAATGTGGGGCTTAGCCCAAACAGATTCTGCTTCTGTTTGTTCAAAAACGTTTGATACCGTTTGACCGCTTTTCAATCTGCCACTCTAGGACTCTTTGACCAAAAGGTAAGGGCTAAACCAGTGATGTCCACGTGCACGACTCGCGAGTCAGCGATTTATTCTGCGGGCTGGCTGCCGACACCGTCAGTGTAAACGGTTACAAGTTACATGTCATTGTATTTGTGTGGACACCACTGGATTAAACCGTTCACACAGTTCAGTGAGTCAAGGGGTCTTTGCTTAACGAGCAACCGATTTTTTCGTTTCATTTTTGTTTCGGTTGCTTACCGACCGTTTGAAGAGATCAAAAGATATAATTCATTTAATTGCTCAAAGCAAGAGACCGTTTCTGCAAAGCTGCTTTACAATTATTTAAGCATCGATAACTTTAATCGGTCGTATGGTCGTTTACCTCTTAATGTGAACATTTTACAGTTCCTTGACGACATGAAGCTTAGTCGCCACATTCGCACTGGTTGTGTTTACAAGTTTTTAGCACCGCACAGATCGTAGTTTGCGGCTCTGGGTCGATTTACAAAAATAAATGAATCGAGGTCGTAAAATTTAAATTTATAATAACAGAAGTCGACAAAACCTGGTAGTTTTATGCCCAAAGACTAAAAGATAATGCTTCTGAAAAGATTTTTTTGTGTAGATTGCTAGTCCGCATCACATACCAATTCTTAAAAAATCGCTCTCAAAGTATGGAAAATTCGACTATTGGCGGTATTTCAAAGCCAAATAAAAAGTTATCCCAACGTGGCTCAAGGGTGGAATTCAACTTAAATGATACTTGAATCTTTCGACTTACATTTTGCACAGTAAAATACCACGATACCTCTGGATCATTGATTAAAATACCCTTGCAGAGAGTATTATAATTTCAATCAGAAGTTTGCAACGCAGTGAAGGAGACGTTTCCGACCCTAAAAAGTATATGTATTCATGCCCGTCTGTCAAACTTTTTCGCTCAGTTTTTAAGCATGAAACTTTCCCGAAAGTTGTATTTCTATTTCGCTAGTATATAAACTTTTTAATATAGCTCCCATAGAAACAATCAGGAAAAAAATAGAAAAAAGTGTAAAACCTTGCTTTTATACCCTAGACGGATCGATCGACTGTAGCATATAGCTCCCATAGGAACAATCAAAAAGTGAATAAAAATTATATATAAGTGAATAAAATTATTATATTTATAATTATTGCTGTTATTCAATTCTTCGATAATTTAGTTTAGTGATGGTTTGTTGTTTTGGAATAACGGTTTAAATATGATGAAAATCGGACGACTATATCAAATAGCTTCCATAAAAACATTCAAAATTTAAAAAAAAAAAATATTATTAATTTCTCTAATTTTCTACTTTTTTAGTAACTCTTTTGAATATATTCAAATCGGGAAACTATATCATGTAGCCGCCATAAAAACAATCGAATAATTGAGGTGAAAGTCATCACAGCTTAATGGGATTTAATGGAAAATTTAAATGTTTCAAAGATGTTTTATTTTTACAATAGCTGCAGTTTTTCTTATTTGTAGTGGCCTGGCTCAAAAAAAATAAGAAACTATAAAAGGTTAGTTACAGATAAAGTTACAGTTGATATATGCTGTAATAAATGTTTAAAAACAGAATGACAAAAAAATATTGTGCAAAACATTTTGTTATTGCCAACATCCTTAAAATTACTTTTTGAAATAGAAAATACTATTCAGAAAAGTATTTTTCAATTAAAAATGTATTTAAAACAATTTTAACTGCTTTCCTAAACTAATAACAACATCTAATTATAATTTTTTGACAAAAAAAAATTATTTGTCATTCTGTTTTTGACACGATTTTCTTAGAATTGGTACGTGATGGAAAGTGCTTCCGCAGAAGCACTAGCTTTTAGTCTTGTTCCTTTTCGATTGTGGACCAGTGAAATTAGTGTTCGTCTTTGACATGTATTTTTTGACCAAATAATTTTTTTTTTTGTGGACCAGTGAAATTAGTGTTCTTCAATTCTAAAATAGGTGACGACATCTGACAAACTACAGGACGATACAAGTAAATATATGGCTTTGAGGTCGCCGAACTGGAAGCAAACGAACGGGTCGCAGGTTGCGGAAAGCGAAAGCCTTGTTACACAGGATTGCTGTGACTAAGCAGTACCGACGTTGTGCTCGTGCAGCCGTCTCTGCCAAAAAACTCCCTTCCCCCTACAATCGTCTCACTTCAAGCTGGACTAAGGTGTCACTCGAGTTGACAAATAACACAGTCTTGGACTGCGGGCTCAGACAAGTGGCGAACTTTAGTTCTACTCTAGCCTGACCCCGGTACAGCAGATCTTTTGTCCGGGTGGACCTGTCCCTTCTCCACAGCTAGTGGTGTTTTAGTATGGACAAAATAAATAAGAACAAACAAGATGGAACGCTACAGTCGAGGCTTGCAAAATTTCAAAATAAATATTACCCCAGAAAACATTGGGGTTTTCGATGCGCCATCTGTCGAACAGCAATGTTAAGCTAAGAACGAGCAGCGGCAGAGCGATGGCAGGCACGACCCGAATAGTATAAAACCGCTGTCGGCCCACACACACCGACAAGTTGAAAACTATTTACACAAATGAAGAGCATGTCATAGTAGGTGTACTCAGTGGTGTCATAATAAAATTCTCTGAATTGTTACCAATAAATTTGTATACAAATTTAAAAATTAATATTTTACAATTTTAAATCAGACTTTGGATCTATATATTTTTATTCATTCACGATCCCCTTTGCGCTGACGGAATTGGTAACTGAGAGGAATATAACTGTCAATGATGGATCTCTAGTTCGTGCAGAGGACGTGGTTTAAGGGTTAGCTCTGTTAGTTCCAAAGAATCAAGGTCGCAGATATTTGAGTCTGTTAAGCGCTTAAAAAAGAGAAGTAAGCGTCACGACACTGTGATGTCTCGACTGACCCGATTGTTAAGGTTGGAACAGATGGTTCGGATCGTCTTTTATTTAATGATGAGCTCGACATCTCTTTTCCTGATAAAGCCGTGGACACCGGGGACGAAATTTCTCAAATCTCCCATTCTGCTGAGGCTTCGAAGAATATCTCAAAAATGAATCCTCCCCGCGTACATCGAGGCCTGGTCCGCGCCCTCCTACCTTTGCCATTAAGAGTTTTACTGATGTCCAAAAACCTATGAATCTTATCTAGGCGGCCACAACCAACAAATATATAATTAGGGTGTCGCCGTTTGTTGGTGATACAAGATTGTTCAAAAACTTTTTTTACCTCCAGCATCCAAAAAAATTAAGTTTAGTTTTAATAAATGTGTATTGAAAATAAACTTCAGACAGTTTAAAAATATTATTAATTCAATATTAAATAATATAACCCGTAAACTTTTAAGTTTAATTTCTATACCGAAGAGTTTTAAAATGTAGTCTAAGCCCTTATTTCTAAGCCACATAAGTTATATTTTGATGCTTTCGTGTTATTATTTAAATACTCAATTTATTGAGAAATTTTTCACACCCATCAGCTTTCTATGACAATTTTTTTTTGGTTTTACTAATTTAAAAACAAGAAAGGAAGCAAACTTCGGCAAGCTGAAGTTCATATACCCTTGCAGCTATTACAAAAATTAAATATTCTTGAAAACATTAATATTATGATTTACTTGCGAACATGTTTAAAAACATTGTAGCTATGAAGATTTGCAGCTTAATTATTCGATAGTTCCTATGACAGCTATATTAGTATTTTAATAAAAATAAAAGCGTAATTCTGAACTGTCAAAAAGAATATATAAAAAAAAGTTACATTAAAAAAAAAATATGTTATATATTATAATCGTTTCAATGGGAGCTACGTATATAATATAGTCGTCCGATTTTGATGAAATTGAAACCGTAATTCTGAAATATTTAACAATTACTATATGTTGAAGAACTAAAAAAAATTAAAAAACAGCAGAGATATAATTTTTTGTATTTATTATTTCGATTGTTCCTATGGGAGCTATATGATATAGACGTCCGATTTGGTGAAATTTAAACTGTAATTCAAATTAACCATTGCTATATGTCGAAGAAATAAAAAAAAATTAAAAAACAGCAAAATTATATATTTTTTTAACTTTTTCCGATTGTTCCTATGGGTGCTTTATGCTATAGTCGTCCGATCCGGCTCGTTCCGACTTATATATTACCAGCAATAGAAAGACAACTTTTGGGAAAGTTTCAGGCAGATGGATTTAAAACTGAGGGACTAGTTTGCGTAGAAACGGACGGACAGACGGAGGGACAGACGGACAGAAGGGCAGACGGACATGTCTAGATCGACCCATCTAGTGATGCTGATCAAGAATATATATACTTTATAAGGTCGGAAATGTCTACTTCACCCTATGCAAGGGTATAATATGCTTAATTGACCATTTTAATGGGCAAATTGACCTTTTAACATCTTCTTGTCTGCGAGTTCTAGCTACTGGAGGCCCTACAAACTTAACATCGGGTACTAGGGGGAATCCAAGATTTTGCTTTAAACAACCGTATTTTGTGAAGTTTCGCGTAACCCAAAACTACTCCAGGACCAGAACGACATGAGAAATGACATGAGAAACCCAATGATCTGAGTTGCCCGCATGATATTGATGCTGCCGTTAATGTCCTTGCAGTCAAAATTATATCGGCCGTTCAATCTGCTCCTGATCAGGAAAATTTGACTAATGCAAGCGATTAAAGTCAAATAGGGCCCCTGGACATAACAGTGTTGACAGGAAAGAAGCTAAAGCGTATCCAGTGACTGCTATTTCCTTCCTAAAGCGCATCTTTAATGTAATGATTGTTTTTCATATTTAATGTTGCTATGATCCCTAAAAAAGGTGTGCCGACTCTTTCCGGCCTATAAGCCCTCCACCGACCTGCTCAAGTTAATTCTCCACAAACAACATTTAAGTTGTATTCCTTTTAATCCCTTACCACTAGTTTAAATTTATGAGACAATACCAGACGCATAGGCAGTCACACTACACGGTTTTAAAGGGAACCCATATTTTTTAACACTATCTCCGGGTGCACTTTACATGTGTGAAAATTAATAAAGTTACACGCAGCACACAATTAAGCCTTTAACTTTTTACTATTTGGCCATACAATCAACTATGCCCAATTAGCAAGAAAGAACAGGAGTTATTGAGCCCTCTAAATGATAAATTCGATAATTTCGCAACAAGAGTTAATAAACGCTTTTAAATCCGGTTTCGCAACCGAAACAGATAGCAACGTTTCCTATTCCAATTAATATGTCGACACAAAGTAGAATGTAAAACATATGTATACCCAAGAAAATCATTATAACATGCTCCTTTTGAGGTGTCAATCTGACGCTGTTGAGTGTGAAAAAGTTTTGAATAATAAGATCATCAAATCGAAAACTATTGTATTGTAGTGACCACTACTTATTTATTTATTTATTGCATTAAAGCTAGCAAATATCTGCCAACATTAACATAGTACCCGACTCACATCAAGTGGGAGGGGGCAAGGACAGGTGAGTTAGGATGTTTGTCACACTTAAATTAACAGAGTATTCCGAAAATATCAAAAATACAGTTCATTATTTATTATTCGTCTTACAAATATCGAGGGTCGAAAGTGACGAGTAGACCTTACAGCGATGGAGAACCGTATTTGACCCAGTTGATAGCTTGAATTTACAAGTCCAGTTATTAATTTGTGAAGGAACAGCATACCATGGCAGGTCCAACGATCCTTGGGGGAGGGCAGGTTCATTAGTCCTGATAATTGGTATATTGTGGAGACCATACACACGAGCAGTATTCAAGTATTGAACGATCCAAGGAAACTGTATAAGTGTTTCGTGGTATAGGGGTCCTAAAATTCCTTAGACCAACGCTTAACAAAGGAAAAATCCCCTTTTGCTTTACCAACTATAATGCCAATGTGATCAGAGAAGTTTAAGTTGTGGTTGAATAACACTCCAAGGTCTGTTCAAGATCATTCGACTCAATAGAATATGAAGTGAGGAGAAGCCTCTTCCGATAAAAGGGCATAAAGTTACATTTCGTGTTGTTTAAAAACAGCAAATTCTGGATGCACCAAGAATGCAGATTGTTCAGATCGGCTTGCAAAAGTTCATGGGAATTGGTGTTCGATAACTGCAAACAAAGATTTACGTCGTCAGCATACATCATAACATGAGAAGAGGGAAGTAATTGAGGCAAGTCATTTATGATCATTCCAAACAGTAGGGTTCCTAGGCGGCTTCCTTGCGGAACACCTGACGCCACGTGAACAAAGTTAGAGAATGTGCTTTTAAAAGCTACTCTCTGAGTCCGGCTCGACAGGTATGATGAAATCCACTTTGTCAACGGGATGTGGAATCCTAAGACTATTAGTATTTTCAATAGTAATTGATGGTTCACGGAATCGAAAGCCTTACTGAAGTCCGTAAAAATAGTATCAGTTTGATAGTTATTTTTAAAAGCGCTTCTGATGACTGAGGTAAATTCAAGAAGATTTGTATAACACTAAGCTACGCTCGCAATTAAAAAAGTTCCGTCATATGCCAAACTTAAACAAACATAGATGGATGTTTGCATTGTCAACTTTTTATATGTCTGCCTAAGTTTTAAGAAATCTTTAAATCTAATACAACAACCATTAAATAAGTTAAAAGATTGATTATGATTTTTATATAAAAAAATCTAACTTTTCTTTATTGAGTTGGATTAAAAACTAACTTACTTAGATTAAACAATTGTTTTTATAGCTACGCGTCGCTCCATCGCTGCCGCCGTCTCTGCCGCTGTTGATGTTTCTGCTGACGTTCTTTCATATTATTGGTTGCTGCTCTTGGTCGCCGTCGCCGTTGGCCAAACTTAATTGTAATTGGCCAGTGCATTTTAATTATAGTTTTTGTTGTATGCACTAAGTTGAGTTCGATCAACTTTGGAAATTGGCTATTCTGCATTCCCACGATCGCTGACCAAAAGGTGCAAGCTAAGTTCGTTAGAACTTTATTGAGAGCATTGCTTTGCTGTTAGTTGTGCAATTAATGCTCTCTTCTTCGGTTTGGGAAATTCTATTATTGAGGGCATTGCTTTGCTGTTTGTTGTGCAATCAATGCTTACTCATTTCCTCTGTCTGAGAAATTGTATTATTTTGGGTGTTAACTCTTCCCTCCTTAAACGCGACTGTCCTCGGTCGCAACGTAGTAGAGTACAGGTCCGGAGTGCGTGGGCTTTTCTTGCGTTTCTGGCACGGAAACTGGTGTCCTTTCCGTTGACCTACGTCTTCGTAGGAGTTCCGTGATTGATCCTATTATAAGTAGTAGTAGGATGATGGCGGATCCGTAGCTAACGGAAGATTCTATGGTTGCCTTGCTTCTTAATTTTTCCAGCGCTTTTGTGTTGTTAATGTTGAGTTCCTTGACCATTTGTAATGAGAGAACTTCCTCTAACTTAGTCTTTTCGCCCAATAGTTGGAATAACGGAGGTTCTGGTTCGACTACGTTGATTTCCTTTGAAGATGGTTTCACCAATTGTTACCGTCGAATTACGATATTGTATTATGAAAGAGCCTTGCAGTTGTAGAAGTTTTTCATCTAGTGAGACTGGTCCATTGAAGTTGTTTAGCAGGATGGTGCCTGGTAGTATTTCTTCGAAATCCGGTATATGTTGATTGTTGATCATCTTACATTCTGGTTCTCGAAGGTTTAATAGAGCGTTTACGCAAGTATCATTGCTTAAATCTAACAAATTTTCTGAATTACAAATTGTCTTATCATTATAGGATTCACAAGGTTTAATTATTGCCAATAATTGTCTCTTACATTCTAAAAAATTTTCATATTTTATATCATTGATTATTTGGGCTTTTTTTATTGCTTTTATTTTTAAAGTTCTACAATTATCTGATTCAATGGTTGGTAAGCTAATAATGTAAATAAGGTCGTTGCCATTTGTGGCTAACTTGATTCGAGCAAATTCCAATAATTCTTCTATGTTAAAAAATAAGTTATTTTCTTTTTTAAAAATTTCTTCCACTATTTTGGTTTCTGTGTTTGTAAGTACAAATGAATTTATTGTATTAGATTTGGCCCATGTAATTGCGTATATTATGTTAATTATTTCTTCTTTTATTAATTGAATTTTATACTTTAAAATATTTGCTTTCTGATTTATGATTTCTTCCGAGCTCTGGGTAATTTTCAATATTGCATTAGTAGCGTTAGTAAGTTGGTTTATTTTTTGATTAATTAATCTGTTAATTACTACTTGTCTATTGTTGTTTTCTAGCTGCTCATTTATCTTGTCTTCTAAGATCTGATAGTCGTGGTGATCTGGCGATCCCGCCAGCCATTTCCATGCAGTACCTATTGCTTCTATTGCCCTTTTTTGTCTTTTTTGAGTTTGGAGTATGCGTAAATCCGTTTGGATTTGTTTTAGTTCATAGGAAAGATATGGGTGTAATGGATGAGATGGGGTGAGTGAATGAAATGATTCTTCTAACTTCGCCAGAGTTTCTTCATAGCTTTGTAGGTTAAAGATGTGGATGATTTTAAATGTTCCGTCTTGTTTAGCCGCTAATCCGGTTTCGAGTGAGATGATTTGTGAATTGGAATAGTCGAGGACTGTAGTTATTCCCAAGCATGTTGGTAAAAATAATCTGAAAAATTATGTTCTTATATTATTTTTATGTATGATTTTTCCGGTTTGTGTTTTAATGGTGGTCGTTCTATTTTCCGCTACTTTCTCGGTTTTGTATCTAGGTGTAAGTTTAGTTCCTAATCTTTTATCTATTTTTACATGTACAGTTTCGCCTGGCTTAAAAAGTTTTGGTAATATTTTTTCTTGATTATGGTATTCGAGGTCGGCTGTTTGTTTATTTTTAATTTTCTTTTTTATTTCTTCTCGTTTCTTTTCTATGTCTTCTGTTGAACTAGAGATTGTGCTTCTGAAAAATACCCGTTGTCTTTTTTGAGACACCGCATGATTTCAGATAGGGTTGAATGAAACCTTTCTATTTGTCCGTTACTTGTCGATGCGTACGGTGCGGTGGTGTGTAATGATATTTTGAGTTCATCTTCTAACATAAACTTTATTGCTGCTGAGCCAAATGATCGTTCGTTGTCCATTATTATCCATTTCGGCATACCGAAAGCAATTAACATTTCCCTCAACGGATTTTTAATATCTTCAGATGCTCTTGACTCTAAAATTTTTACTTGAACATATTTTGAAAACTTGTCAATTCCCGTTAAGACTCTATGTTTTTCGGTAATATAAATATCTATGTGAACTATTTCTCCTGGGTAATTAGGAATAGGGGTCGGTTGGATTTCTCCTTTTGGGGGGTGTCTATCGTATTTTGATTCTTTACAAGTTTGACAGGCTTGAACTATTGCTTGGATTTTCTTGGTAAGTTGTGGAAAGAAATAATTCTTCAAAATTTGTAATTTGTTCTCTTTTGCATCTCTATGGGCTCGTTTATGTTCGAGGGTAATTATTTCGTTTTGTTGGGACTCCAAAGTTACGTCGTCTATTTCGTTTTGAGTAAACCTTACCTTGTATGATTTAAAATAGGTAGGGTAAATGTTTTGAATTTTTCCCATTACCTCTTCGGATGTAATGATTCCGTTTATAAGCTTAGGATCAAGTTTACTAGTTAAAATTGCAATAAGTTTTTCTTCCGTGTAAGATTTTTGTTTAATTATGTGTCTGTGGTATGTTGGGAATGGCATTTCGAAGCTATAGGAATCTGTATCGGCAGTCAGTAATAATAATTGGTTTTTAAATACGTTAATTGGAGCTTCTACTGAAAATATGAGGTTGTGTGACGAGCTTTCGTCGCTATTGGCTGATGCTGAGGAGCTGATTGAATTAATTTCTGCGGGGGCCCGGGACAACGCGTCCGCTACCACATTAGCTACTCCGGGCTTGTACCTGATCTCGTGGTTATACTCGCCAATGAGGTCTCTCCAGCGTTTAAGCTTAGCGTTATGGTTATTTACGCTATTCGAAAAACTCAAGGGTTGGTGATCCGTGTATATTACCACTTTTGAATACCCGTAAAGATAATGTCTTAAACTTTGGAGCGCCCAAACGATCGCGAGCATCTCTCTTTCGTTAGTTGCGTAGTTCTCTTCAGTCTTTGACAGGGTGCGTGAAATGAACGTTATTGGCCTATGATTTTGTTCCAATACTGCGCCTATTGCGTAACTTGAAGCGTCAGTAGTCAGTTGAAATTCTTTTCCGAAATCTGGATAGGCAAGGGTAACCTCCCTGGAGACGAGAATATTTTTAAGTTTCTCGAATGCTGTAATCGCATCTTTGCTCAAGTTGATAGCAGTTCTGCTTGACTTGGTCTTAGATATCCGGCCTTCTTCGCCTCTTAGAAGAATGGTTAGGGGTTTTGCTATTTTGGCGTAATCTTTTATGAACCGCCTATAATAACCTGTCATGCCCAAAAAGGAACGGAGATCTTTTAATGTTTTTGGGACTGGAAATTTTGTAATCGCTTTTATTTTATCTATGTTGGTTTTTACTCCATTTTCTGATATTGTGTACCCCAAGAAGTCTACTTCGTTTTTAAAAAAATGGCATTTCTCTATTTGAACCCTCATATTTGCGTTTTGTAGCGTTGAAAATACTCTTTCCAAGTTTTTGCCGTGCTCCACTTCGTTTTTGCTAAAGACTATAATATCATCAACGTATACATAGCAAATTTTCCCTATGTATTCTCTCAATATGTCGTCTAACGCTCTTTGAAAAATGGAAGGGGAATTTTTCAAACCGAATGGGAGTCTCGTAAATTCATATTTTCCGCCATTTACCGCGAATGCTGTTTTTTCTATGTCTGTATCTTTCAGTGGTATTTGATGAAAACCGCTCTTGAGATCTAATACCGAAAAATATTTGTTGTCCCCGAGCTGCGCAATAATTTCTCCAATTTCGGGTATGTTATACCGATCTGAGATAGTAACTTCATTAAGTTTCCTATAATCAATTACTAATCTGTACTTTTTTTCTTCGGACTGGCCGGACTTTTTCGGGACTACCCAGACTGGTGCATTATATGGTGATCTTGAAGGTCTTATAATACCATCTCTTAGCATCTCAGTTATTTGTTTTTCTACCTCTTGTTTGAGTGATATTGGGTATGGGTAATGTTTTCCGTAAACTGGAGAATCTGATGAAGTTCTGATCTCACCTACTACTTTAGTTGTGTATGCTAACTTTGAATCGGGATCTGCGAAGAGGATTTTGTGGCTTTGTACGAGGAGTTTTATTATTGATTTTTGTGACTCGGTCATATGGCTGACTTGCGGTCCAATTGTATTTACTGCTTGTGTCGCTAGTTGATGAATTTTAATTTTGCGTTTATTTCCGAGAATTAATATATCATTTTTTACATCTATTATTGCTCCTAGTCTTTTCATTGTGTCATTGCCCAAGATACCATGAAAGGTTTTCAGGGTGTCTAGTAAAAAGAATTTCATGGGTGTATCCGAAATATTAGCGAGCTTAAGTATTGCGTGTTGTGTTATTTTATTGTTACCACCGACTGAACTAACTGAAAAAGTGTTCTCATTTGGCTTTGGATTTGGTACTAATTGATTTTGAATATAATTTTGATTAGAGCCCGTGTCGATTAAGAATTTTAGAATTTTTCCGTTCCCCGTGGTTACTTTAAAGTAAGGTAGTGAGGAACGATTTATTCTAAAAAATAAAGTTCTGACATATCTATGTATTCTTGTTGTTCGTTATCGCTTTGCCATGCATATTCCTCCTGAAGTTCGTTAACGTTATTTTCTTCTGCCAACTGATAATACTCTTGTTCTGAACTTGATGAAGCTTCATCTGAATTTTGCTGCGCGTTACTTCCTGTCTCTGGTTGAATATGGAACTGTCTTGGCATCTTATTATTATTTGGGGCATTAGCGGTGCTGAGAGGTCTTTTCCCTGCATAATCATTATTTGCTGGTTTGTTCATATAATTTATATGACGTGATCGAACTGACTGATCTACGTCCATAGGTACCGGTTTCGGTTGTGGTCGTGGCGGAGGTTTTGGTATGTTATAGGACGCTACTACACCGGATTGGTTTGTATAAGGTTGACTATAAGATTTGAATTGGTTAGTTTGAGTAATTAGGGGTTTTCCGGATTGGTTTGGGTTATGGTAGAGATGCGGATGGAAATTTTGTTTGACGGCTACCATCCGATATGGTTGTTGAGGTTTAGGTGGTAGCATGGGTGCCCTCCCTAAATACGGAGTTTTTGGTGTCTGGTTATTCCTAGCATTTTGATACTCTAGCAGACTGCATAAATGTAGAGCGTGTCCTAAGTCATGTGGTTCTTTAATGGCCAGCAATTGTGCCAGGTTTCCATTAAGTCCTCTGACAAAAGTGTCTAAGGCTTTTTCCCTATACATGGCTGTCAGAGATTGTATAGTTTCTTGTGAGGCATCTAAGCTGCCAATTTGGTTCAGAATTAGTGATAATTGTTGATAGACTGCCTGATAATATTCATCTATAGTATTGTTACCTTGGTTAAGAGCATATAGTTGAACCAATTCTGTTTTCATAGATTTTTAACACCCTCTCGACACTTTTCCTCCATGATGAATATTCACTTTTGTTTCCTGAAAAGTCTCTAAGTGTCCGAACAATGTCTGGTAATTTATCTAACTCACTAAGATTGTGCGTTAATTCTCTTTTAATTGTTTGGTCTGTATATTTGGAAAAATCTTTATTTGGATTAAGTATTTCCTTTACTAGTCTACTGAGATTTGTCTCTAAGATTGTTTTTATTTTTTCCTCAATGTCCCTCTCGGTCATGATTCGTGTGTTTATTTGTGTGGAACTGGCTGATGAGGGTCCGGTAAGATTCGCGAGACTGTCTGCCAAATCTTGTTCGGTAATTTTGGGTATGGATATATGAGCAGCGAAAAGTTTAATTTAATTTTTTAATTTTAGTTATTCAGAATTCGGAAGTTGTCTTCTAAGAATTAGGGTGTGCGATTTTTTATTACCTTTGTAATTATTGTGTGGGAATTTTTATTTTCCCTATATTTTGGATTTTTTTCTTTTTAACTCACTAAAATATGTCTTCTACACTTTATATTTGGGTAAAACTTTTTCTTCTTTGAATATTTTTCGATTAAATATTTTTTATGTTTTTGTTAATAAATTGCTTAAAACTATTCTTACAGTAGTAACATATCTCGGCGTGCTCTCGTGATGACAGGCTCGGCAGATTCCGTTTTATCCCACTCTGCAACGATCTCTCCTGAGTGTGAGTTTACTAAGGGGCCTTCTCTGTACCTTAATTCACGTTCCCTTCGAACGGATACTAAAGGGATCACGGCGATAAAATTTGGCCTGATTATTCCACCGGGTACAAGTCCTGTTTTTTTTTTTCAGGAGTGACAATTTGCGGCGTTTTTTAAACGGCACTTTTGCACTTCCGAATCTCGGTATTTTTGGTTTTTTACTTCTCACTGATTAGGCGGAGGTTTGAAACGAAACGTCAGAATTTTTTTACTTTCTGAACTTCGCGAGACGCGGAACTTGTTATCCTTTCGCGGTTTTAATCAGGTCCCTGCTCGGGCGCCAGTTAAAAGATTGATTATGATTTTTATATAAAAAAATCTAACTTTTCTTTATTGAGTTGGATTAAGAACTAACTTACTTAGATTAAACAATTGTTTTTATAGCTACGCGTCGCTCCATCGCTGCCGCCGTCTCTGCCGCTGTTGATGTTTCTGCTGACGTTCTTTCATATTATTGGTTGCTGCTCTTGGTCGCCGTCGCCGTTGGCCAAACTTAATTGTAATTGGCCAGTGCATTTTAATTATAGTTTTTGTTGTATGCACTAAGTTGAGTTCGATCAACTTTGGAAATTGGCTATTCTGCATTCCCACGATCGCTGACCAAAAGGTGCAAGCTAAGTTCGTTAGAACTTTATTGAGAGCATTGCTTTGCTGTTAGTTGTGCAATTAATGCTCTCTTCTTCGGTTTGGGAAATTCTATTATTGAGGGCATTGCTTTGCTGTTTGTTGTGCAATCAATGCTTACTCATTTCCTCTGTCTGAGAAATTGTATTATTTTGGGTGTTAACTAATATATTAAAAATATAAAAAATTACGTTTAACGTCGTCTGATTCGAAGTCATGCTTCCAGATTTCTGGACGTAATGCGATTCGCTCTAGGATACTCGGTTTAAGGCGCTTGAAGTTTAAAAGCCACATCTGGTTCGAATTTCGAAAATCAAAAACACTTGATTTTTGTGCCAAAGTGACCCTTATCTTAGCCAATTGATCCTATTTAGTGTCAAATTACATTTTTGAAAGCCGCGTGGTGACCCTTTGAAACTCATATAGGATCGTGTTGATCCCAACTGATACTACCTGTAGTGTCATAACGAACAAGACACTCAGAGTTTTTTTTTTTGGGTATAGATAGAATAAGTCTAAATCCGCTAATCATGTTGAACTCCAAATAAATACACAAACACAAACACATTGTAAAACTCATGTACATATACTAAGCAATCAATCTTTGTAGAGCTTTTGAGAATTTTGAATAAAGAGAAGTAAGTTTACTCTTGTCACTGAAATCCAAACGTCGTGATAACGTTGTCGAAATTATTATTTTTTTAACTAACTTTGTCTCAGTTTATAAAATTGGAGCAGCTGGTAAGATTAGTTTTTATTAAAGAGGAGTCAGCGATTACATTCGAACCGGAGAAAATAATCAAATTAAATTATACAGTGTGAAAAAAAAAATATTTATCGGCCGACTAACGAAAAACTAAAATTTAGTTTTAATATAAAATCAAAGCAATAATAATCAAGCCTAACTACAAATAAGTTGACAAGGGTATTTGTGAATACTTCCAAATCGAATTAATATCGATTTAAAGTACACAAAACGGAACAAGCATCAAGAAAGCAGAAGAGATCAGATAAGCACGACCAGATAAGGATGACTAACGATAACCTCCAAATGACACAAGTTGATTTATTGGAACAATTGGCCATTAGAGAGCGACATCTGGAACAATTACAGCAAGCTTATGTGCAACTCCAAACCCTGTAGTTCTTAAATTCCCTTCCCTGCTTTTTCCTGGCCGATCATCTAGCGAAGTTCAAAACAAAGCGGGCTGACAAAATTATGTCGGCACTTCTGCCACTGCACAGACAGCATATCTGCGTGGGGGCCAGCAGCCGGCGGAAAAGTCTCGTGCGTACGTCTTAGCCTGCGCCAAAAACAACGCCAACAAAAAAAACATAAATAAATTTTAATAGCTTTAATTTTAATAAACGTTTATAAATTGAATTTCTGAATTTTACTATGGTTTCCGTAAGGATTCGTGAAGGAATTTCCGAGGGGGTTCCTTGATTTTTCCCAAGGAATTCCTGAAGATTTTTCTTTGGAATTCCTTAGGAATTCACAGGGAGATTTTACTCGGAGGAATTCCGGAGGAGTTCATCGCGGTTTTCCCAGGAATTTATGCGGACTTTTTTAGTGCTTTGCTCAGGAATTCCTCGAGAATTTGCCTACTGATTAAATTCCATGTTCCTGAGAGATTCGGGGGGGAATTCGAACAAAAAAACCCACCGGTTTTTTTTTTAAATTGCCCAGGAATTACTGAGGAATTACCGACGAATTCTCGATCAATTCCTTCAGGATTTCTCCCAATCCTCGAAGTTCTCGCCGTAAACGCCTACTTCATACATATTCCTTGCCGTTTTGTATGGATAATTCTCCAGGATTCCTTAGGAATTTCTGGCGGCGACGGGGGGAATACTTAGGGAATCTTTAGGGATTTGAACTGCAGGGAAGTGACACTACCACCACAGACACACAAGGACGATTGCTTAAAACTATCAACCATTTCGCGACGTTCACGGGAACAGGGGACATTTGTATATGTATTTATTATAAAATTTCATCCTAACGCTACAAGTATGGAACTTATAAGTTAATGCGCTAGTCACTAAGAGTTTGCAAATATTGAATTGTAACATTATACTTAAAACTAATTTTCATTAAAACTAACCTAAGTCTCCTTCTATTTTTACTTTAATAGTGTTTTTAAGGTGTGTGAATAATTTTATCTTGAATTGCGTGGCACTGCTAATATTTTTAAGATGATTTGGGAGCTGATTCCATGATCGAATAGCATTAATTAAAAATTGTCTTTCGGATGTCAATGATCTAGGTCTTATGCAAGTAAGATTGTTTGCTCTTCTAGAGGATGTAAATTGAAGTTTTTCGAAAAGATACGAAGGTCCTTTTTGGAAAATAATTTTTTGCAGAAAAATTAAATTTCGCATCTTTAAGGCAAACATCTATACATTCATTTATTCTGTTTAAAGGACGACTCACATACATTTGGACATCATCAGCATACAAGTGTACATTACATTCAGATAACGCATTGGGAAGGTCATTATAAGGTAAACAATAAGGGACCAAGCACAGACCCTTGGGGTACACCACGATTAACATTTTCATATGAAGACGAAACGCTAGACAGTACAACAGATTGACGACGATTTTGTAGTTACGAAGACACAAGTTTGACAGAAGTTTTAGAAAACATAAACATATTACGTAGTTTTGCACAAAGGACATTATGGTTTACTGTATAGAAGGCCTTACTATAGTCCAGTTAAACTAAGAGTGTAACATTGTTTTCGTCTATTTGTTCCCTTATGTCGTCTGCAATTTTTAAAATAGCTGAGGAACAGCTTCTGTTTTTCCTAAAACCAGACTGATTATTAGTAAGCATTGCATTGTCGGACATAAATTTATTAATTTGATAGGTATGGTAAAATGGAGATGGGTCTGTACTCATTATTTGATTTAGGAATCGGAATTATTTTTGCCGTTTTCCAACAGTCCGGATAAGTAGATTTTCTCAGTACAGTATTAAAGGTATAGGTTATGTATGGCAGGATATTTGACAGCAGAATTTTTTATAAATTTAGGGTTTATGTTGTCACTCTTAATTCTTAGTATACCTTGAAGGACATCACACTGGTTACAACACATAAACATAAATCTAATATCCCAGACAGTTTCAGGTACTGTGCAGGTACTGTGCAGCTTAAGAACTTTTTATTAAGTTCATTTACATTCATGTCTTGTTCAAGTCTTGGTTTAACTTTGCATATTCCCAGGTTTTTAATTATTTTCCATGTCTGAGCAGTGGAAGAAGCGTTGTTGAATTTATGGGAATAGAAATTTGTCTTGGCGGTGTCAGTAAGTTTGGTCATTTTTTTTCTCAATGACTTGAACACTGCGTAAGCTTGAGGTGTCCTGTACCTTCTCCACTTATTGTACGCCCCGTCACGCTGCAATATTGCGTCTTTGATGTTTCTTTGGAACCGTGGTTTTTCAGAAAAACGAATAACTTTGCTACGAACAGGTACGAGACAGTTATATAAATAACAAATATTGTTTTGTAAAAGGTTAACTTGTTCGTCTACTTCGGAAAGGGAATATATGTCATTGCAATTGCACAAATTAAAGGTGGAGTCCAAAAGGTCATAGTTAATATTTCTAAAGTCCCTAAAAACTATTGGATGGTCAAGGTATTGTAGGTCAAGTGCGTAAGTCAAGTATATGAGGTCGTGTTTTGAAAACGATGGGACAATAAGTTTGTCATATGTAGCTACTTTGTCTGTATTAGACACAAAAATAAGTCTAAAAGCGAGTGGCGGGTTTTGGTAAAATGCGTAGGAGACACAAAGTTAACCAACTTCATCCCCAGCGATTTCTTGTCCGCTGCAAGGTGCGATTCCCTTAAAATATTGCTATTAAAATCGTCTGTTATAATGACGTCTGAATAATTAATTGAAACGTCATGTTTAAAAATTGTTCATAGTCAATCCGGCAGTTAGGTCGGTATATACACCCAATTAGGAGCTTATCAGCATATCTTTAACATCTAATTTCTATAAATAAGTATTCAATTGCACTACTGGTTGAGTGTTTACATATAAACGTGGAACATAACTTTTTACTAACATATATTGCAACCCCACCCCCATGACTATCACGATCAGAGCGATGCGAATTATAGCCATCACATTCAACTAAAACATCACATAAATTAGGAACAAAACAAGTTTCAGAAACACATATAACATCTACGCTCGAATTGATAAAGAGGTATCTAAATTCTTCAATTTTTCGTGTGAGGCTTTGTGCATTTATATGACACACATTAAGACCAGCTCTCTTCTTTCCGAGAATCCTTAACATCACATGGCTTTTTGATCGATTTGGATTTATGTTTATGTTATTGTTGTTGCTGTCATCCATTTTAAATTATTTAATTGTAATATTAGCTGCGCTCGCAGTCTATAAATATTTATGACATAAAGACACACCACACCAAGAAACAAAATAAAATTAAAATTAATGCGACTAATACTAATCCTAAATAAATATAATAAAACTACTGATAATTTCACAACAATGGAATATAAATATAAGCGCCTCTTAGGTGCGAAATGAATTATCATTTAATGACCCAGAACTAGCAGCTTCCAGCGCAGCTAATTCATCGGGGGTGCAAATCTCCATTTGAGCCAGTTCGCCCAGGCTTTGCACGCAAATGGCCTCCCCTCCCTCTCTCTCCTTTACGAAGATATCTCCACGGCGAGAGAAAACAGCTGTTAGGCGCTTCAGCCTCTTGAGATGCATCGCCCGCTTGAAAATTTCATATTTTGTTTTGGTCAGCTGTTCGTTTATATATATAAACGCTGGCGAGTCTAGGCCGATGAGCGTTAAGCTCAGTTGCGTTTTGTTTTCTTTTCGGTATGCGCCAATCACACGCAGCAGTGTCGCCTTATCGTACACGTGTTCCATTTTAATAATTATAATTAGATCCACGGGTCGATTTTCGCGGTCGCATTCGAAAAATCGTACGTACTTTAGGCGGCGGGGTCAGTTTGAGAGAGAAGCACAGTGCGTGAAAAAGTGCTTTCACATTTTCCCCCTGGACTTGTGGGACCCCATGCCAACGCAAGTCACAGGCGACTTCAGACGCCGCCTGTGCGTTGCAGGAGGCCACCCACTTTGCCTCCAACTCGTCAACGCGCTGATCCTGGCAGTTTTTGGACAGTTTCGCCTCCCGCTGCCTCAGCATCCCCATCTCTCTCACATCGCTCTCCAATTGAGTGACTCTCAGTGAAAGTTTGTTGCAGTCAGCTGCTATTAACTTAAATTTTTCTTTCAGAGTGCCGGTTATACGTGCCTCGCCATCACGGATCTCCCCTGCAAGACTTTCCTTTAGCTCGGAAAATCGGAGGTCGATCGTGTGAAGCAGTTGAAGATCGGAGTCACGGGCTCCCTTCAGATCGGAGTGAGTTTCCTTCCTAAGTCGCTTTGCTGCTGAAGACATTATTGTGTTGGTGACGAGAGGGTTGAGTGTTTTGATGTGTTGAGTGTTTTGTCTCTGTGCTCTAATGTTTTGCTATGCACTTTTTCTTTATTGGTTTGTTGTTGCACTTAAAATTGTGGATTTATTAAGAAGCGGATTACTTCTTAAAACCGATTTATTCTGGGCAACAAGAACTTTAATTTGTTATACTCTTATTTATGCTGCTGCCGTAAGCTGGGAGCTGATTAACGCAACTCTAAATATGAGATACAGACCGGACAACAAACCACATAAATTTACCCAAGAATCTGCGACCTGAGAGTGAACACAGTGAGTGAAATACAGATTATAATAAATAAAAAATAAAGAATGAATAGTTTATTATAAACATGACAACTTCATAGATTCAGGTTATTAATAATGCTTGCTGGTGAATGCGGTTAAAGAAAAGAAAAAAACTGCACTACTATATTAAATATAAGAAGAAAGAGGAATAGGATAACTTTTACAAATAATAATGTTGCGTAGTTATGAGAACAATAAAATTAGATATTAATATAGAAAAGCCAGACCTTACATAAGCAATTTAAAGGCAGGGCGTTGCAACCAAAACCAATGAAATACTAATCAAAGCAACCAACAACAAAATTATAGAAATTTCACTCAGAACAATGGCCAACAAAATAGTCTGCAAATTTCTAGAAATTCAGATGGGAACTAAAATAATAGGAACTAACACAGAATTACTGAAATAACAATTTTGGGCAATTTAGGCCAGAAATACGCAACCAAATGTAAGAAGACGTAGACAAAATCAAAACTATCATCAGGTTCACAAAAAACTCGGCTATATTAGCCCAGGAAATGCAGAGCCAATGCATGTTGATAATCTAGAAGCCGACCAAAACAGGACACCATCACTGTCAACTGTCAACGACATCTGAACCGAAATTTAAATTAAGCAAACTCGCCTAGGGTAGGAATGGGTGCGTGTGCTCGTGTTGCCCATTAATATCATCAAATAGTGCGAGCGGAAGATTTATTTAAGCCAACTGCAACACTGAAATCCGACACGGAGAGAGCAAGCTCTATTTCTCCTGCGTTACTATGTCCAACCGTCTAAGAACAAAATGAGCCGTGGAGCGTCCAATGCCGGCTTACAGCGACCAGCACAATGCCCTTGTCTAAAACTGTGACTACGACCCTAGCAACGACAACAAATGTTACAACCATATCAACTGCAGCGCCCGCTAACGTCAGTTCTTTTTGAAAAGCTCCCACAATCAATCCCAAAAAAAAAAAATACAAAAAATGAGCGTTACTACATACTGGAATCGATCGATATTGTGCAATTAAAAAGAAAATTAAGCCCACAATCAGAGAGGAAAATAAACGCATCCAAAAAAAAACAAAACGACTGAAATCACTGTACCAAACAATGCGCTGACTAAAAATAGATTCTTGATTCTAAGTAACCCAAACGATGATGATGATATCGCTCAAACCGATACCTATTTATGTTCGTCGGGACAATTGTACTGAATTTGTAAAAAAATCAACTGACCAAATTGGCGTGAATATAAACTAGGTTACGTCTATAAAGAGGGGTAACATTATTGAAACAAAAGTACAAGTAAGTGACGGGCACGATTATCGATCAGTGGCCAAGTACCTCGACACTGGAAAAATAAATTTCTACACCTACAAACTTAAAAGTAGCAAAACAATACAAGTGGTTATTAAAGGAATGGAATCTTCAGTCCCTACCAACGGGATAATAGCTGGGCTTAATGAAAAGGGTTTTGATGTCAAATGGCTATGAAAATAATAAATAAAAAAAAATTTCCCCAACCAACGGTCGAGGTAGAATTGACACCTTAGAGTATGCCTTAAAAAAAAAGGAAGTTCACCTAATCAACAAGCTGCAATATCTACTGCACCGTAGAATCACGGTTGAGGAACCCCACAAACGGAACGGACCCGTCCCATCCACCATTTGCCAGGAATATGGACACACGAAAACCTATTTGCCTCTGCGCGCAGTCTGCGTTGACTGTGGGGGCGCACATCGGTTATACATCAACCACGACCCCGGGAGCTTCTTTTGCTCAGGTCTTAGGTTACAACAACGGGACTTACGCCTCATACTCTAAGCCGACTCTTCATCAAACCACTGCAGCAACAGACATCGAACCAGGATCCAGATAGTATTGCCTATTTGCCTTGTGGATTATAATCAATGCTGGTAACTATAACAAACACAATAGTATTAACACAGAAAACGCTGAAAGAGCTTATGCGCAAAATCTGTTCAGATGGATTCTCTAAAAATATCTTTTTGGAATGCATATGGCACTTCACAGCACAAACATAAGCATTTAAAGTTCCTAACTCAACACGACATTGACGCCATGTTCATGTCGGAGACTTACCTAACGAAAAAAAAACTATTTTCACTTTAATGGCTATCAGGGACAACCAAGGCTATCAAGCTTTTGCCTAACCGAAACAATAACCGAAATAAATAGGAATTGAAATAACCGTAACCGTAATCGGTTCTGCAAAATGTTATTTTTTAATATAGGACTACTAAGAATTTGTTTATGTACAAAAAGAAAGGAATCAGCTGTTTCAAAAATTAAATATTCTTAAAAAATTAAAATTATGATTTCCTTGCGTAAATGTTTAAAAGCTTTGAAGCTATGATGATTTTCAGCTCAATTATTCGCTAGTTCCTATAACAGCTATACGATATCGTGTTCCGATTTTAATAGGATTAAAAGCGTAATTCTGAACTGTCAAATTTTTAATGGGTCAAATAGAATTTTTAAATAAATTACAAAATTGAAAGGTTACATTTAAAAAAAAAATTTTTGTAATATTTTTATTGTTTTTATGGGAGTTATATGATACAATAGTCCGATTTTGATGAAATTTAAACCGTAATTCTGTAATATTTAACCATTACTATATGTAGAAGAACTAAAAAAATTTAAGAAACAGCAAAGTTATTTTTGTATTTATTTTTCCGATTGTTCCTATGGGAGCTATATGCAATAGTTGTCCGATCGTTCCGACTTATGTACTACCTGAAATAGATCACTTTTGGAAAAATTTCATGCAGATAGCTTTAAAACTGAGAGACTAGTTTGCGTAGAAACGGATGAACAGACGGACATGGCTAGTGATGCTGATCAAGAATACTTCAGACTGATTTTATGCAAGGAGATAAAAATCCGTTTTTATGTATATGTATGTATGTATACTAAGTTCGCCAATTTTTGTCGACGAAGTTTGTGCACATGTATTAGTGTTAGAATTTTTATAATTGATGCTTATTCTCATTGTATATGTAGATATGTTTTGTGCATACAGCACCAATACATGAGAACAAAATTTGGAGCCAAGAAATTGCGCAAATAATAATAATAATTTAGTTTTACGAACATAAGAAGTACATGGTACATGTAAATAAATTACAATTTTCTTTTAAATTCACACACTTTTCTTGGGACCGGCAGTAACCAAAAAAAAACGTTTTAACAATAAAAAAATAAATTAAATTTTTTTTAATATTCCGATTGTCGTGATATAGTCGTGCGATTTTCATAAAATTTAAACCGTAATTCGGAAATATTTAACAAATACTACATCTCCAAGAACTAAACAAAAAAAATTTAAAACAGACAGCCTAGTTTTTGTAGAAACGGACGGAAAAACGGAAGGACGAACGGACGATGCTGCGAAAAATTTAAAACAAACACTTTAAAAAAGTATAATATGTTCTATGTATTTGAACAGTTGTAAAGCTGAATTGTCAAATAAACCGAAGCAATTTTACAAGTTTGTAAATGTCAAGCGAAACTTCGCCTTGCCTTCATTAGTATGAGATAGCGTCAATCTAATCTCTTAAATCTGAAATGCCTTAAGAGTAACGTTATTTCTTTTTAAAGGGGTACGCCTTCATTTATAATCTATTCTCTTCATAATGTCACTGGACCATAAACATATGTTCGGTCAACGATTTATGAGTTCTTCTTAACCCAAATTAAAATTCGACTGGCACATAAAGTCTACTCCTAACAAGGCTATGAGTGTTCTGGGTTTATGAAGCGATGGTCGAAAGAATTTGAAGATCCATATACAACTAAATAATTATTTACTTTCTTTGTCCGCCTTTATTTAGAATATGGCGCTCTTGTTCGGAGTCCCCAATATCAAGTGCACATTAATCGTATAAGTCGGTACAAAAAAATTCTTCTTTTCACCCTTCGTGGTTTAAACTGGGATCAAAACGTAAGGTTGCCTTCTTACTATAGTATATTAATATTAATATTAATATTAATTTAACTACCCATGTAAATCGTAGAATCATGCTTGGAACTATTTTTATGCACAATCTTGTCAAAGGTGATATTGACTCCATAGAATTGGTATGCCGCTTAACTTTTAATGTGCCTTTTCGACCAACCCGCAACTACCATTCTCTTAGCTTGCCAAGATGTAGCTTTAATATTGGCCTGCATGTAATAATTATAAAAATCTATATAATCAAATTTGCATTTTAACCTCTATACCTGTCTTAAAAACTACAGTTTATAAAGGGTCTACATTATGTTATTTGTGTTTTCCTCGTAAACTCGCTACTTGCCTACAATTCTGAAAGGGCCCGCACGTAACAAGCTCGTGCTTGGTTTCGTTGGGCAACTTGTTTGTACTGTTTATAATGCATCAACGTTTGACAATGCAAATGGGCAATCATTTCTGGACTCAAGTTTAATGTTTGCTTCGGCGAGTTTTTAACTCTTTTTAGACAGATCAGATGAGTCAAGGAAATGCTTATGTTTTATAAGATGGGGAAGGATTATGCTTACTCATTTTATTAAGAGTTTTTTTTGTTAAAATCATTTATTCAATAATTGGTTTTCGCTACGATTACTCCTCCAATATGTTCCGATTCCAACCCGATATACATATTCTACCATTTGAAAATTGAGAATCAGCTGTTCGTTGTGAAAGTTTGTAAATCACCGGAATCTGTAAAGCAATTTCGCCTGGGACTTATGTGCTCGTGTGTTTTACAATGGAATCAGGACTAAGTGCTCTACTTCAACAAATACTTCAATTCAGACAAAAGAACGTCAGATTGCCAAAAAGAAGAACGGCAATATTGAAAACAGCAAATAAGATAAAAAATAGTTTCAAAAACATATAAAAGACTTAATAAAAAATTAATGAAAGCATATAAAAACGATGTCCTGTTTTATGAATGCTTCAACGAAGAGTAGGTTACAGATGACTTCAGTGCAGGTAAACAGTTTTTGACAAGCCTAGTTCTAATAATAAATAGTATTTAATATTGAATTGCATCTTCGTTTGAAAATAAAGATTAAAACAACAAATTCGTCAAAAATCATTGAAAACGTGATTAAGTAATATATGGATAGCCCTTTGGGACTCAAAAGATGATCGTGTATAGTATGGGGCGTTTACGATGTGTCTAAAAATGTTGGCTTGGCAAGACTCAATAACTTTTATGGAAGTTTTACAGCCAGTGCCCCCAAAGGGTGGAAATCAATAGAGCCTTGAAAATCAGTGTTTTTGTTGTTAAGGAGAGTCCACTTCCTGGTGTGTAAGGAACAGGGCCGAGCACACATCGTTGAGGAACTCCAGCCAGTATAGGCCGTGTTGCAGATTTTGACCTTCGAACATCCACCAGAAACGAAAGGGAGACACCTTTTTTTTAGGGATCATTGGAACATTAGCGTGCTTCCATTGCTTTGGATAATATGAAAGAACAGTCATAGCATTCGAAATGCGCGTTAGGGAGGAAATAGCAGCCACCGGAAGCGCTGTAGCCACATTCCCGTCAATATTGTCATGCTTAGTGGCTTTTTTCGACTGGACTTCATCAAGAGCTACCGTAGCAGCTGTTTCCTCTTCCGTGGCCAAGTCAAAAGGCTCGAACCTTTATTCTACACAGTCAGCAAATTCGTTAGCTATCTCATTGGCCTTTTTAATTTAAGTACCATCAGAACGAAGTAAGGGCAGCTTTTTAAGTGGTTGGCGCTTCAGTTCACGAGTGCATTTCCACAGCTCTTAGCCACGATCAGCATCTGGTTCGCACTGAGTTTGCGGAGGAAGAAGTACGACTTGACCTTGTAAAGTGCTTTCCTTTTAGAGAATCGGCCAAAAATGTACCGGCAATTCATTGTAGTTCCTCTAGTCCTCAAGACAAGTTTCAGTTAATTTGGTGAGGAAACAATAATTCAAAAACAATAAACCCGATGCAGTTATTTCAGTTGAACATTGTCACTTATGGGCTTGCGTGTGCATCTTTCCTCGCCATCAGAAGCCACGTTGGCCATAGTCATTCGACAACATGGGAATCAAAGAAGCTGATCTTGAGAAACGAAAAGATACATCGCTTAAATATACTGGATCTGAAGAAACCATCCTCGATCAAATTCTAAGTAGAATTCGTGTTTTAAGAATCACAGCTTACGTTTGGTAGGTGTTCAGCAAAGTTCCTGCAAGCAAAAATCTGTGCGTCTCGCAAGCAGATCACATGCCAGCAATCGAGTTGCAGCAATCATTTTTTTTTTAAAGTAGGACTGATTTAACAACAAATTTATGCAATAAAAATAAATAGTTTAAGGAAGGGTAAAGTCCTTAGCTCGGATCTTCCGAGGCTAAATCATTTCTTTCGGAAACAAATATCGGTAACAGCACTGCGACCCTCATCCGTGTGGGAGGACGACTAGAAAATGCTCACCTTTATTGCCAAGTGATCAAAAATTCACCCACAAATTCGTTAAATTTCTTCACCAAACTATTATGCACGCAGGGCCAACGGCGCTTATCGGAATCTTACGCCTCCAAATATGGATCGTCAATTCTCGTCGATTTGTTGGCAAAGTAGTGCGGAACTGTGTCCACTGCTATCACTATAAGTCAAGCCACGTTTACTGGTCTAAATCATGGGATCACTTGTCGCTAACGAAGCCCTTTGCTGTCTCTGGAGTCGACCTGTGTTGTCCGCGTCTAACGTTCTCTCTCCTGAAAAAATTCTATCTGACTTGGCCTCGCCCGAAGTTAAGGTCGTTGAAAGCTTTCCCTCTTGAGAGAGAATACATACGCCAGAAAGTAGAGAACATGGGATTTTTGCCTCTGCAGTGAAGGATTACATTATTCAAGAGAAATATTTAAGAGAAACTTCTTGTCGGTCGGACGTATTTTGTCACAAACTCTGAAAATTGCCAAAATTTCTCATAAAAATCAAGTTTTTAAAGCTTTAAACTGTACTCAAACATTTCACCCAGTGGTAAAAGCTCTTCGATCGTTTCATGATCGGGTGCATGCAATGGAACCAGGGTTAGAAGCTAGACAGAATGCCGAAAATGCGAGTGATTTGCGTATACACGGAATCCCCTTTATCACTGGTGAAAGGCTGAGACCCATTTTCAACACAATGTGTCTCTAACTTAATTTAAGGGTTAGGAACATTTTCCGGGCGAGAAAGACACAGAACACACATACGGACCCTGTTGTCATTGTAAATATAGAGTCAATAATCGACAAAATACAGGTGTTGCGGGCGGTTTCCGAAAACCGAAAGCAGGCAAAACAACAACTAAGACTGCAATTGATTGGGAGTAATTAAAGTGCTGCTAAAGAAAGCTTTACTATTTTTAAAGAGGCAATTCGAGAGAGAAGATAACAACTGCAGTTTTTACGAGCCGGGGGACTGTATATGTGAGAAGTAGTGAAGGCGGTAGCGAAGTTCACTGCGTTGAAAGATTTGAAGATCTTTCATCTTTATTAGCCAACGCACTTAATTCAACGACCAGAAGTGTTTCTCTTAATTCATTAACAACTTATGCTGGTGCATTAATAGGAGGAGATAATAACTTTCTTACTGATAATATTTTATGTTTAAATAGAATCTTATAAGTAAGTAAAATATATTTTATGTGTGTGTGTTAAATAAATGGGGCAATACTGCGTAAGTCCGTGCTAATAATGCTGATAGGTATTTTGTATATTTAATAGTAGGTTTTATAAACTTTTGTCAACTCAAATGTCGATATCGTCTGTGTATCAAAAACTTGCTTCCAGTCAGTTGCAAAATATACATGTTATGAATGTCCCGGATACACACTTTATAGATCGGTAGCAATTCATGTTAACTCTATAATCGATCTGAAATATTAATTAGCTGTGTTTATAATAAACTGACAGGTTACTTAAACAGCAAGATGCTTAACAATTTGCTCTTCGTAGGGACTAGGAGTAAAAATCATCAAGTCAGAGACACCTACACGTTATTCTAAGAATAACAACAGCATGTTTGATGTATTCATTGTTAAGTATTGCTTTATGATCAGATTTCTGTACCGACATTTTCTAAGCATCACCTCATATTCCTGACACATAATATTGAACTTGACCGCACTGAGCAAAACTCACATATAGGGACTACAAAAGGATTGACGATACTAGACTAAAAGCTGATTGCAATCTCTGTGATTGGGATAACATATTTCACCTGACAACAGTAGATACACAACCGAGACTACATAACTCTAATATTAACTATTTATATATTATAGATGCCAAAGTTAAGACCGTAAAAAAAAAAACAAAAAATATCATGGTATAATAATAATAATAAAAATCTTTTTTAAGTAGAGATAAAGCATACTCTCAATGGAAGCGCTATAAGACTGAAAATTTTTACAGATTATTTAAAATAGAAAGAACAAAGGTGAAAAGACTTTTGAGTTCTTTTTCAAAAAATTATAAACACAAGGCAACCGCAGTACTAATACAGTGTAACGACCTGATTTCTATGTATTCTCGCTCGCTACGTTAACGGGCGGCTAGCTTAGAGAGGTTATGGGTTCGTTCCACCAAATTTATATTGGGTGATTGCCTTTGACCAAAGAATAACGCCAGAGTTCTGTTGGGCTCGTAACTGTCTTTATTCGTCTCCTTCTACAAGCCTCGCGGCTCTTCAGCTGCTGCTGCTCCTCGTCGTCGTCCTCTGCGGCGTCGCTCCTCGTCGCTGTCCTTCGCGGCGTCGCTCCTCGTCGTTGACTGCTTGCTGGTATCTGACTCGTGACGGCTCCTTCGAGACTCTGGATGTTATGCGAACCTCACTGTCGGGACCGGCAAGGTGTTTCGCCTAGCAGGTAGAACGAGGTTCTGCCTTTTCGCCTAGCCACCTTTATCGCAGGCTCCCTTGTGTCGGCAAGGTGTATCGCCTAGCAGGTTGAACTCGGTTCGACCTCTTCGCCCAGCCACCTTTATCGCAGACTCCACGCAAGGACTCCCTGAGCTCGATTTAACCACGACCTAGCACCCGTTGGATCTCAGCGTTGAAGCCTCAGCCTTGTAGACTCTCAGTCGTTCGGCGTCTCGACTTTGCGATCTTGATCCTGGTCCTCGACCCTGTTGCCCTTGCCGTGTGAGGGTCCAATGTCCAGCGTGGTACCGTTAGTCCACGGTGTCTCCGCTTTGCCCGGGTCCAAGGTCCGTTGTTTACCGTTTGACCTTGTTGCCCTTGACTCCTCCGGCATTCTCGCCTCCTTCGCTGTTGCTATGCAGCTCTCCTGCCTCGGAATTTATGGGGAGTTTTAAGACTCCTCACAACAGCATGTTCCGTTTTACAAACTCACAAAAAACTAATAACTAAGTAAGCAATAGGACAAAACTTGCAAGTTCGGAGAAGCAATTTCTTGTCCAAGCTATTCACAAGTTGAGCTCCTTGCCTCATATCCTAAAAAGCATTACTAGCCGCAACTAGTTTATATGAAGTCTAGGCACAACTTAATTACACTCACAACAAACTAAATTAAACTACAAAAAAAAAACTTAATGATTAAAATATGAATATATAAGTAAATAAAATATATTATTAACAAATTAAAATAAACGGAAGTCATAACGCAACTAATTAAAATAATATTTAATGTATTGAATTAAGAAACTAATGTTTTCGATGTGACTGGCGCAGTAAACAATATGTGATGTACTTGTAGCGCTAGGATAGTAACTATCCCATAAATAAATAAATTAATAAATACCGCTAGCTTTCTCCATGAGGAAGGTCCCATGAGAATTTTGCCTCAGAAGCAAAAGCCAACATTACCAAAACCGCTCACTTTCTTCCCGAAGAATTTCATCCGGCTCGGCCTCGGTCATAAGTGTGATTTTAGCCTCCAACACGGGGTTTGACGGGCAAAAAAAAATCTTTGACGTGGCCCCTAAAAGAACCTCTTCACCTAGACCGGTGTCTCGGTGATTTTCGAATTTCTTTTAAAGAACTTCTGGATCAGCCTGAGTTGTGTACCCCGTCCAGAGAGCATCCTTACAGATTTGGTTATTTTCGAAGAATTATGCGTTTATCATTTTGGATCCATTTCTTGACTGTTTTTGCTTAAAATATTTCAGTGAATTAATTTAATTATAATAAATAAATTATAAATAAATAATATTACTCTACTTCTACTTTCAAATCAAAAATATGTTAGGTAGTTATTATAGGGGTTCACTTTTACTATCTAAAAAATATCCTTTATATTGTGGTCTACATTTGGTGCTTCTAAAAGCTCTCAAACTTTTTTGGGTTTGCGCTTCTGATAAGTTTTCCCCAAACTGCCAGTAGGTAACACAGATGATGTGAATTAAAGCAAGCAAGCCGAAGTTTATATACCCTTGCAGCTATTGCAAAAATAAAATGTTCTTTAAACATCTAAATTTCGAATTATATTAGAAAGGTGCGCGAAAAAAATCACCTTACACTACTTGGTATATGCTGCTAAAACTTTTAGTTCTGTTAAATTCGATCATATGTTCGAGCGCCTCGTGTTGCTGAACGAAATAGTTGATCTTACATTTGTAGACAGTGCTTACGATCAAAATCTAATGTTTTTATTTTGGTTTATAACATTGGTAAATAACATTTAAGGTTAGTTAATTTTCATGGTAAGTGTTTTTATACATTAAATTATAATATTTTTAAGGGAATGTCTCAAAGTCGATATCTGTCCAATGAAGACGAGTAAATCATGGAAAGAAAACTCGACCGGGCCGCTCTTCGTACGAAAAAAAGTTGGTCAAATATCATTTACTGCCCTGACACAAAGGTGCGATCGTCACGACTAATTTACTTCGTTAAAAGGTGTATTTGTTTGATATCAAAAGTTTTTGTTTGAAATACAGACAAAGTACATCACTTTTGTTACCATGGTTTTTACAAAAAAAACTTTTACCTAAACTTCAGTACTAATTTTGTTTTAACAAACTACGTTTGACAAGACTTTAAAGCTTAACTAACAAGAAAGGAAGCAAATTTGTGCAAATTCAAGCTTACATACCCTTGCCAATATTCCAAAAATCAAAATATTTTAAAACAAAAATTTTTCGTTTTTTATGTCTTTATGTTTTACAATCAGGTATTTCCTATCGTGGTCTGATTTAAATAAAATTAGAACCGTAATTCTGAAACATGGCTCTGACATGGCCCTTCTGACTAAATTTAAAATACCATTTCTAAGGATATAAAAATTAACGAGAAAGTTATCTGGCCTTATAGAACCTTGAAATTTGAATAACTTCGTTGCTTTTAAGATATTGGCTTACATCTTGCTCATTTTTTTTGCCAAGTATTTGATTACAAATAAGTTTGCTTAAATTAAGATTAGTTTTAAATTTACATTTTAAACAATAATTAATATTTTACAATTATTGAATGAAAACGTTTCTTCCTTTAACATGAAACTATTTTTTATAGCATTTTCCTCACCAAATTGATACTTTTAGGAGAAAATTCTTGCCTAAGCCGCATTAACTTCTCCAAACTGAAAAAACAGCCGTTTTCGCTGCTTAATAGCTTTCGAAAACATTCGTGCAGAAATATTTCTTAAACACCAAAAGTTGAGGAATCTCAAGGGCTTAGCAGCATTAACTTCTCCAAACTGAAAAAAACATCCGTTTTCGTTGCTTGATAGCTTTTGAAAAAATTCGTGCAGAAAAAAATAAACAAAAATCGAATTTACCGATTTCTAAAAATTTGCAAATAGGTGAAAAGAAAATAATAATTTTTAAACTATTTTATTTAGAACAATTATGTTAAGGCTTCGTGATAAGCATTTGACAATACCTTTTTAATATATTTATTATATATAGACATATATTGCCTGTCTGTGGCTTTACTAATTTAGAAGTTAAAGCTGTGCAAAGTTTACTTGTTTTTTTTCGATTTCCCGCTAAATAAGCTAGTTTTCAAAAAATCATACATAAAACAAACATTTTTGTATCGACCTTCCCAACGAAAAAAATTTGAATTTTTGAATTTTTTGAAACTGACAAACGACAAGAAAAACTTTTGTATTTTTTTATTTGAACGGAGCAAGCAACTTTGGTGTCATTCGACGCGTACTTTAAATAAAATTGTGTTAATAAGTGTAAAATTTTACCAACCCAAGCTCAGGCACTCCACTAAAAAATGTTTAGTATTTCACTTTCACCATTCTTTCTCCTGAACCAATTAATTTTCCTAAAGACTTGGTATGCAATCCTTTTTCATTTAGCGATACCTTTCGATTGGTGTATATCTCCTTACGATCGGGCCATCACAGCAGATTTTCAATTCTACCGCTATATATAATAGTCTCCTACATTTACTGTCGTCCATAGTGATATATAACATCAGTCTGAATTAGTTAAAGGATTTATTCTTTAACTAAAATAAATGTCAATTCAAGAAGGTTCATGGTTGTGTAGACTTTCGCTCAACAACACCATGTTGTCCGACTTTCCTCCCTTTTTATGGAGTGGAATTATAAAAGAATCTATCCAGATAGTTGAAAAAACTGATGTTGAGGAAGACAACTTAAACAGTTTAAGAACCGGCTTACAAATAGTTGAGGCACAAAACTTAAGCACGCACACGCAGGAAGCCCTTCCTGTCCTGGAGAGTATGTTGGTGTAGTGATATCTTTATTCCTCAGAAGAGAACTTTCGGTTATTACCGGGGAAAAAATACATTTAAATTGTAAGGGTAAACTGAATTTAGACAAGAATCCGCACTGTAGGTAATTTTTATTTTTATATTTCCTTTTACTTTAACTACATGTATTTTTTGTATTTTATTTTAAATTGTCATCCTAACGCGACTAGTTTGGAACTTATAATTTAATGCGATAGTCCCTACGATTTGCAAACATTTAAATATTTCATGATACTCAAAACTAATTAAATAAAAAAAAAAAAAGAATTAACCTAACTCGCCTTCTATTTTTACTTTTAGTTTAGTTAATAGTACTTTTACGGTGTGTGAATAGTTTTATCTTGAATTTCGTGGAACTGCTAATATTTTTAAGATGGTTGGGGAGCTGATTCCATGATCGAAAAATTGTCTTTCGGATGTCAGTGATCTAGATCTTATGCAAGCTAGGTTGTTTGCTCTTTTAGAGGATGTAAGCTGCAGTTTTTTTAAATGATACGAAAGTTCTTTTTGGATAATAATTTTTTGCAGAAAAATTAAAATTCGCATCCTTATACTTAGTGGCTGTAAATTTTTAAAAGCTATCTTTCTTTTACTTATGGCAAAACATTTTGATTTTAATTGGTTGATCCCAAGTCCACTCATTAACACGTGCAAGTTCTTTTTACAAACATCTACACACTTATTTATTCTGATTAAGGGACGACTCACATACATTTAGACATAATCAGCATACAAGTGTACACTACATTCAGATAACGCATTGAGAAGGTCATTAACATATAATGTAAACAATAAGGGACCAAGCACAGATCCTTGGTCCCCTGCAATTTTTAAAATAGCTGAGGTACATCTTCTGTTTTCCCTAAAACCAGACTGATTATTATTAAGCATTGCCTTGTCGGACATAAATTTATTAATTGGATCAGCCATGAGATTTTCAAAAACCTTTAAGAGGTATGGTAAAATGGATATGGGTCTGTACTCATTATTTGATTTGGGAATCGGAATTATTTTTGCCGGATATGTAGATTTTGTCAGTGCAGGTATACGTTATGTATAGAAGGATCTTTAGCAGCAGTATTTTTATAAATTTGTGGTTTATGTTGTTAGACCCAGTGGCGTCACTCAGATATTTCAGATATTTATTTTCAGTGATTTACTGTGCAGTTAAAAAAATTTTATTAAGTTCATTAACATTTATGTCTTGCTCAAGTCTTGGTTTTACTTTGCATATTGCCAGGTTTTTAATTATTTTCAATGTCTGAGTAGCGGAAGATGCTTTGTTGAATTAACGGGAATAGAAATTTGCCTTGGCGGTATTAGTAAGTTTGGTCATTTTTTGTCTCAATGACTTGAACACCGCGTAAGCTTGAGGTGTCCTGTACCTTTTCCACTTGTTTTACGCCCCGCCACGCTGTGTAATAATGCGTAATAATGCGTCTTTGATGTTTTGATGATGTTTGAAATCACGGCGTTTCAGAAAAACGAATAACTCTGCTTCGGACAGGTACGAGACAGTTATATAAATAACAAATTATGTGTTGTAAAAGGTTAACTTGTTTCTCTACTGCGGAAAGGGAATGTATGTTATACCAATTGCACGAATTGAAGGTTGATTCCAAATGGTCATAGTTGATATTTCTAAAGTCCATAAAAACTATTGGATGGTCAAGGTATTGTAGGTCAAGTGCATAAGTCAAGAATATGACGTCATGTTTTGAAAAGGATGGGACAATAAGTTGGCCATATGTTGCTACTGTGTCTGTATCAGACACAAAAAATAAATCTAAAAGCAAGTTGCGGGTTTTGGTAAAATGCGTAGGGGACCAGGAGTTAACCAACTTCATCCCAAGCGATTTCATGTTTTCTGCGAGGTGGTACTCCCTTAAAATATCGCTATTAAAATCGCCTGTTATAATGACGTCTGAATAATTTAATGACACGTCAATCTATTTCCAAAAATAAAAACCTTATACTGGGATAATGAACGCTCTCTAAATTCAGAAACTATAAAATCAATCTCAACAAGAACTTTTGGAATTAGTATTCCAAATCCCCCTACTCTGCATAGCAAGTCAAACCGAACGGTAGAACGTTTTCATAGTATGTTAGCCGAAAAAGCTCGTTGCGTAAAAATAGACAGAAAACTTCACGATACCAATGACATTATGCTATTAGCAACCATAGATAACAAAACAATTCATTTCGTAACAGGTTAAAAACATGTCGAAATTATTCATTTAACCCCCAACGAACTTGAAATAGAAATTTATAAAAAAAAATTAAGAAGGCTCAGGAAAAGACAAAGAAAGGGTTTACAAAAGTTTCCAGATAGGAGACAGAGTTTTGTTAAAAACAAATAAACGGCTAGGAAACAACTTATCACCACTTTGTTCCGAGAAAACCGTTCAGGCGGACCTGGGGATAATGGTTTTAATAAAGGGTAGAGTGGTCCATGAGGACAACCAAAGATAGATTAAGGAGAGTTAGTATTAACCATATTTCTTTTAATAGCAAGATTCATACTCTATGTAACCTCCTGTCCCAGCAAGTTAACTCAATTAGCAAGTCAGATAAGATAGACAAAATATGAATTGGAAAATACAATTACAGCCATAACGTAAGCAAAGGTGAATTTTGTTGCGCCCGGTAATCTTAGAAAGCATTTACGTGAGAGAGATAACGAATGAACAACTTACGAATGTCAGTGTGGCTGATGGCGGTGTCTAAAGTAAAAAATTTCATAATAATAACCTTTTTTACTTTCTAGTTAAGTTCTCAAAACCGAAGGTAGTTTGCAAAAAATTAAGGATTTATTTCGTCCAGCACAATAACGTAATAATAGATTTGGATCAACACAACACTATAGCCGTAGGAACAAGCTTCTTCAAAATTTTTGGATTATTCAACCTACGCTCAACAGGTAATGACTGGTGTTCTTGGTGTACGACTCGAAATCCAGCCATCTTTAGCCTTTGGTTGTGGTAGACGAAGGCATGCTAATCAACAATGACGCTGCTGCAAACATAAATGGAGGCAGTACTCATTAAAACATTGCCAGCACGTTCCTAGTAACCTTTAACGACAAACAAGGCTTGAATGGTACCCCATAAATCAATCACCATGGGGTTCTGAAGAAGGCTCCGGCAGTTTCAGCGATGGCTACCGTTTCTGCACGAATTAAGCCAACGCAACCTGAAGCGAATCCGCGATCTTGGGGGCCAAGTTACCAACAGAGTTACGGGCCGTCAGCAGCGGCTGCCTAAAAGTGCGGTATCAGCATTATCAGATGGAGTGGCGAGCCGCCGTCATATTTAAATTGAATTGTATTTTTGCATTTTAGTTCAACTTTCAGTAAAATATTTAAAAACCTAATAAAGTAACCTTTATAATAATTTATATAAGACGGAACCAGCTGATCAGACGGTTTTATCATATAGCTCCCATAGGAACAACCGGGAAAAAAATATATTTTTCCTGTTTTTTAATTATACTCGTTACTCGTAGGATCGAGTAAATCAAGTCAAAAATATTTAAGGTTCGAATGGCCCAGCTCATGTAAACTTAACATGATCCACTTGATCTGATCTAAAACGAAAAAACTCGTGGGGCTCATGACTCCTATGACTCATGACTCCTGTGGCTCATGACTCCTATGGCTCATGACTCCAATCACTCACAACACTGATAAGCATTACTAAAATACAGAAGCACAATGAACACGGTTCTCACAAAAGTAGTGTCCAAAAGGTCCGGTTGCGATTAATAAGTTCTCCGTTAAGTCGAAGCACAAACCGTGAATTCTTTGGAGCAGGAGGGTAATTTTATTTCGCGCCTTTTCCAGGAAATATTCAGTTGAGACTAGTATTTTCTGTTATGTCGTACCAAAAATCGCGAATTATTAAGAACAAGTGTCTGAATTTTGTTTTTTTTTTTTTTTTTGCGTTGTCCAACAGCATAGCCGACCCTTTGCCCAAGAGCTCTTATGTTTTTTTGATTCAATATTATAACGTAAAAACATTGTTTATTGCTGACCCACCACTTGAGTCAATCAAAGTCTTCTGTGTATTGACTCGTGTTATTTGCGTATGCTCGTATCTCTCTGTCTATGGATTGTTCCTCTATTTCTTCTGCGAAGGATCGCACAAAATCAAAATTCCGTTACTGGATGATGTGTTTACGTTGTAAATGTTTATTCCTTTAACCTGAAACCATTTTTTTATAGAATTTTCCTCACCAAATTGAAGGTGGATACTTTTAGGAGGAAATTCTTGCCTAAGCAGCAATAACTTCTCCAAACTAAAAAAAAAAGCCGTTTTCGTTGCATAATAGCTATTTTAGCTATTTTCCGCTAAATAAGCTAGTTTTTCAATAATTCTTAGAGCAATCTATTTTGAAGATAAAAGACTTGTATCGTTTGATTTTGTGTCCCTCTTCCAAGCGTACCAAGGGACTGGAAATAAGTCAAACAAGAAAGGAAGCAAAATTTGGCAAGCCGAAGTTCATATACCCTTGCAGCTATTGCAAAAAATAAATAATCTTGAAAACATTAAAATTATGATTTACTTTTGTATATGTTTAAAAACATTGAAGCTATAATGATTTGCAGCTTAATTATTCGATAGTTCCTATGGCAGCTATATGATATCGTTTTCGTATTTTAATGAAATTGAAAGCGTAATTCTGAACTCTCAATATATTAATTAATCAAAAAGAATTTTTAAAAAAATTACAAAATAAATAAGTTAAATTTTTTAAAGTTGTTTTTTTTTTAGAATTTTTATTGTTCCCTTTAAATTATAGTAGACGGATTTTGATGAAATTTAAATCGTAATTCTAAAATATTTAACCATTACTATATGTCGAACTAAAAAAAAATTAAAAAAAACCAAAGTGATACTTTTTTTAAAAATTAATTTTTCCGATTGTTCCTATGGGAGCTATATACTATAGTCGTCTGATCCGGCTCGATCCGACTTATATACTACCTGCAATAGAAAGACAATTTTTGGGAAAGTTTCATGCAGATAGCTTTAAAACTGAGAGACTAGTTTGCGTAGAAACGGACGGACAGACTGACAGACGGACAGACAGACGGACGGACGGACAGAAGGACATGGCTAGATCGACTCTCCTAGTGATACTGATCAAGAATATATATACTTTATAGGGTCGGAAATGTCTCCCTCACTGCGTTGCAAACTTCTGACTGAAATTATAATACCCTCTGCAAGGGTATAATAAAAAATTTTAAAAACGTATCTCATGTGTAGTAATTATATATTTATCTAAGGGGAATTAATTCGTTCATATTTAAATATTTAGCTCAGTTATTTGATCGTTGCTAGGGCAGCTATGTGATATCGTTTTCCGATTTATAAACATAATTAAAAATGTTGTGTTGAATGTTATTAAACTATTACTATGACCAAAAGAAATAAAAACAAACAATGAAGTTAACATTTTTTTTAAATTTATTTTTTTTAGTATTCCGATAGTTTCTATGGGAGCTATATGATATAGTCGTCCGATTTTAATCCAATTTAAATTTCAGTTATTGTTGCATAACTTTTGCTAATTGCAAAATAAAAAAAATCTGTTCCTGGGTTAACATTTTTCATATTTTCGATGAACCCGCTCGCAAATACGTGGCTTTCACATGTGTTATGAAAATCACACTACAAGGTTCTGGAAAATTGTTTTTCTCAAGTTTAAAATCTAAAATTTCAAGTCAAAAACATAAATCATAAACAAAACGAAGAACAAATGTATAAAATCGTATCCAAATTTAAAAAATTAAACACGTAATTCTAAAATTGTAAACCAAAGTGGTGAGACAGTTTTCATAAATTTGAAGACAACGAACAGCAATCCAATAAAAGTGACTTAGATGACTTGACTTACCTTATGTGTGATAATATAATATAATAGGCGAACATCGAACTTCTTGAATAATGAGTCAGTCTTCGGTTGACGTGACTTACCCGAAAGAAACTAAGCTCAAAAAGATCGACCTATAATTTATTATCTATTTTATTAGCACTCGTTTGTATTGACCATGACTTCGCTCCGTAGCATCCGTATAAGCTACGTGGACTGCCATCCACAATACCGGATAGGACATTTGCCTTACTGTAAAATGTTTAGTTAAGAAAATTTACCTTTTCTTTTTCTAGTGTAACTCCAGTAATAAAGTGCTTCATGCAGAGGTACGCAGTTTCCTGAAGTTCTGGTTTATCATTTTCCATGACTTTAAAAATTATATTTATAATTTTCTCTTTGTATCCAATATCACTTATATAGTGACATGCTGCTAGTGCTCGTAACGCACTGGTCCTAAGTGGTATGAGATTCGGAACGTTTTTATAGCAGTCCAACTTTGCTAACGTGGCATCTTCGGCTTCACTTAATGTAAGCAACTCGTGAAAAAAAAGTTTGTGATAGGTATTCGTCAAATCTGAAAAGTTACGAAATCGATAAATACCGTTTAAAAAATACAAAACAAAGGAAGCAAACTTGGGTTGATCGAATTTCGTTTAACCTTTCAGCTATAATAACAAATATGTATTATATGTATTGTTCGTCAAACGTAAATCTGGATATAACATTGTCATCTCAAAACTAGGCGCATTGTGCACATAGAATTCAAGTGGTTAGTGGCGCAACGCCTAAGTTGGTTAATTTTAATTTTATTAAAATCGGCTACGATATCATATAAATGCCATAGGAATCATATCTTCAATATTATTAAGCATATACGCAAATAAATCATAATTTTTAATGTTTTCAAGTATATTTAATTTTTGCAATAGCTGCAAGGGTATATGCACTTCGGCTTGCCGAAGATTGCTTACTTTCTTGTTTACTGTGAAATCAGGATATAAATACCGTTTTATTATAGTTTTCATACATTTATGAAATACAAATTTATAAATTTTTAAAAGCCTAACTCTGAATTATAAAACCATTAATATGTTCAAAAGAGTTACTAAAATAATAATAATAAAAATAGAATATTAGAGAAATTACCATTGTTTTTTTAATATTACGAATGTTTCCATGGAAGCTAGTCGTCCGATTTTGATCATATTTAAAACGATATTCCAAAACAACACCATCACTAAACTAAATTATCGAAGAGTTGAATAACAGCAATGTTATAATTTTTATTCACTTTTTTTCCCGATTGTTCCTATGGGAGCTGTATTCTACAGTCGATCGATTCGTCTAGGGTATAAAAGCAGGGTTTTACACTTTTTTCTATTTTTCTCCTTATTGTTTCTATTGGAGCTATATGAAAAAGTATATATTCTAGCGAAATAGAAATACAACTTTCGGGAAAGTTTCATGCTGATAGCTTAAAAACTGAGCGAACAAGTTTGACAGGCGGGCATGGCCATGAATACATATACTTTTAAGGGTCGGAAACGTCTCCTTCACTGCGTTGCAAACTTCTGATTGAAATTATAATACCCTCTGCAAGGGTATTTTAATCAATGATCCAGAGGTATCGTGGTATTTTATTGTGCAAAATGTAAGTCGAAAGATTCAAGTATCATTTAAGTTGAATTCCACCCTTGAGCCACGTTGGGATAACTTTTTATTTGGCTTTGAAATACCGCCAAAAGTCGAATTTTCCATACTTTGAGAGCGAATTTCTAAGAATTGGTATGTGATGCGAATTAGCAATCTACACAAAAAATCTTTTCAGAAGCATTATCTTTTAGTCTTTGGGCATAGAACTACCAGATTTTGTCGACTTCTGTTATTATAAATTTAAATTTTACGACCTCGATTCATTTATTTTTGTAAATCGACCCAGAGCCGCAAATTACGATCTGTGCGGTGCTAAAAACTTGTTAACACAACCAGTGCGAATGTGGCGACTAAGCTTCATGTCGTCAAGGAACTGTAAAATGCTGATTAAGAATATATATACTTTATAGGGTCGGAAATGTCTTCTTCACTGCGTTGCAAATTTCTGACTGAAATTATAATACCCTCTGCGAGGGTATAAAAAGAAATTATAACTTTACTGTTTTTTATTTTTTTTTTGGTCCTTCGACATATAATAATATTTAAATCGGACGACTATAGCCATAGGAACAATCGGAAAAATAAATGAAAAAAAAATAACTTTACTGTTTTTTAATTTTATTTTTAGTTTTTCGACATATAGTAATGGTTAAATATTTCAGAATAACGGTTTAAATTTCATCAAAATCGGACGACTATATCATATAGCTCCCATAGGAACAATAAAAAAATATAAAATAACTATCCAATAATTGAGCTGCAACTCATCATAGCTTCAATTTTTTTAATCACATACTCAAGTAAATCATAAATTAAATGTTTTAAAAAATATTTAATTTTTGCAATAGCTGTAAGGGTGTATGAACTTCTTGCAGATAGCTTTAAAACAGAGAGCCAAGTTTGCGTAGAAACGGATGGACAGACGGACGGACAGACGGAAAGATGTATATGGCTAGATCCACTCTCCTAGTGATGCTGATCAAGAATATATATATACATTATAGGGTCGGAAACGTCTCCTTCACTGCGTTGCAAACTTCTGACTGAAATTATACTACTTTTTGCAACGGCTTAACCAGATATTTTTAGCTGAAAATTTTATTTGCAATCATAATACTGAAGCAGTAATAAATTTGGCTTTTCCCCGGGGAGAGGAGCAACAGCAAACGAAAATGTTATTAACAAACAAAATCGAAAAACCATGTATAATATAAAATAATATTTAAAGTATATTGGTTATCTAATATTGTGCAACGAAAACGCCGTCACATATATTGTAGGCAAAGCTAATGCATATTTGCATATATGCAAATGTTATCTTCAAATTTTATTCCCAGGCGTATGCAGCATCATTATAAAATTGTTTTTAATATATTTATATTAACATTTGTTTATTTATAGACACATTTATTTTTGTATTTTTTGTAAGGTCCTTAGAGCTGTTTAAACTTAAAGTCTAGTACTCAGATCGACGAACAGTTTCATTAACGTAAAAAGATGGTGGCGTTGTCGCACAACCCCTTTTCCGGAATCCCGCGAGGACTCACGAACCTTTGAAATGCCAACAAGAACGCATCAGTGGATAGGTCAGACACTAATTCTAAGTGGGCCGCTTTGGACGCAAAACAGACGAAAAAGGCCACGTACGACTTGTACGGTGGCTTACCACGGATACGATACGTTGTGCTGAAGGGACCACAAAAATCAACGCCACAAATATTGAACAGGCGGAGAGCTCGAAGTCTATCTGCTGGCAAGTTTCCCATAATTTGCGTCAAAAGTTGCGGCTTACAGCGAAAGCAGCGCATGCACGACCGAACTGTTCGTCGGCAGACTTCTTGAGCATTAACTAGCCAGATTTTCTCGCGCAGACGACTTACGAGAGCTCGTGGGCCAGCGTGACAATTTGTAACGTGCAGGTATGAAATATAGGATCTGACGAACTGTGAGCTTTAAGACGGCAACAACGGGAATTTGGCTTCGTACGGGAAAGGAGTATTCAATAACCTTCCACTAACTCGCAACAATGTCGAGGAACATTAATCTAATTTATTTTCCTAAATAAAAGGGTTTAGCTTTTGAATATTCGTTGCTACCGGTTAATTTTTCAAAACTTTACTTATGAATATATTATGAAATTGAATATCTTCAAAAATTTTTCAAAAGCGAAAACCAGTTCTCTTAGTGAAATGTTTTTTTCAAAGAGCTTCGACACCTTTCTGCACCCTTGAACAAAACGGAAAACACTCTCAGAAGCTTCAGGTGCGGCGAAAAGGACTCTATTTTCTGAAGCACATAATTTGGCTCTGGGCTGACTGACGAGAGCTTGTGCCGATTTTCCGGCAGTTCGAAATGTCTATTTACAGGCCAATTATTTTCTGAGTCTAGCAAGAACAAAGGCCCACCGAACCAAATGGACGTTGTAAGCTCCTCTACTCACATCCTCGGGACACTATGTCTGCTGGGTTGACTTTCGTGGGAACGTGTCTCCAAATTGCTTTCTCCGACCACTACTGAACTTCTACAACCCGGTTCGAAACAAAAAACCGACAACGACGAGGGATGGGTTTTGATCCAGTGATCTCGGAGTCTGTCCACAGGAAAATATTCTCAATGGGACAACTTAGAGAAGTGAGCTGCGCTCAGCTCAAGGCTAGGCTTTTGAGGTGAGCTACTTTCGACTAGGCGGTCAATAAAGACATTTTTAAACCTTTAGCAGCTTGAGTACGAACGTAGATGCATGCTCCATACGGTCGCATGGTTATTGCGAATCTGGGTGGACGATACCCGAGACCTTAATTTTCGGTAGCTGCAGAAGCGATACTTTAAAAGCTTTCGCTCTTGCGAATTCGCCCCGTCCCTCGCCACCTTAGCATAAGTAAGGTTCTAAGAGAAATTATTGAAATATTAAAGTTAGTGATCAATCGAACGTCATCGTAACCACTCCCTTTCGTCGTCGTACTTTCGCAAAAGTTTTTGCACAAATTATCGCGAAATAAATCGTCTCGAACCCACTGCAGTCATATGTTTTCGCGTCGTTAATACAAAACAGTATTAAATTTTCATGGTGACAATACCCAAAACCAATTTATTCGTGTCGGTTCGGCCTATTAAATTTAACAATATTTCGTCGCTGGAAATCTTATGCCGTTCCTTGAGTTGCCCCAGACGTTTCTGCAATTTTAATTGCTTAATTTGCTGCTGCCGCCAAATGGAAGTAATAAAGGAAGTTGCAATTATCAAGTCGGCCATCCAGGTATAGAGTGCCAAAAGTTAAAAGTTAATCTGTGGCGTTTTGTCAATTGTGTTTTGGCTCATCTTTCAACTTTTTGCATTCGTGTAAAAATCGGTAGAGAGTGAGCATTCTAACTAAGAAATTAAAATTTGCATGTACTAACAACCAAAATTTTGCAATAAACATAATATATTTCGAATTATATGTGAATCGCTTTGGCCCATAAACAAGCAAATAAAATACTCGTCGTCGACCCAATTAGTGCGAACTTAATTCCCCCAACTTTCGTCGTAGTGAGCACCAATTTAGGGTATAAATAAAACAGCTGAAAAAAAGTGCAAATTGTGAAAAGTGTAGCTCTCAAAAATTAGCGGAAATAACTTTCGCCGCAGTTTGTCTGAACATTTTCCCGCGCTTTTCAGAATTTTCCCGCGCTTTTCCAATTTTCCCGCGCTTTTCCTAATTTTTGCGCGCATTTCGGCGTCAGGCTTATTGAAAATTTAATACTATTTTGTATTAACAACGCGAAAACTTGTGAACGCAGTAGTTCGAGACGATTTTAATTGCGAAACTTGTGAAAACTATGTCGAAAGCGCGACGAAAAGGAGTGGCTACGATGACGTTCGATGGATCACTAACAATTATATTTCAATAATTTCTCTTAGAACCTAACTTATGCTACGGTGGCGAGAGACGGGGCGAATTCGCAAGAGCGAACACACGAAAGCTTTATTGGCTCCCGCTCTCGCCCTACAATTAGTGATTTAAATACAAGCGCTGAGTGCGCAAACACCGCCCGCTCTGAAGGGACGACGTCCTTCAGCCCAGAACGGGCAACAGGGCCAGTCGGTGGACAGCTCGCCGATATTCGCCGTCCTGCGTCCTGACGTCCGCCACGCGAACCTTGCTATCGGCGCCGGCGTGCACCGCTACCACTCGTCCGATCCTCCACTGCTGGGGCGGAAGATTGTCTTCTGCGACGACGACGAGCGCTCCCACGACGAGGTTGGGCTCCCCCTTGTGCCACTTGGACCGCTGCTGGAGGCTGGAGATGTACTCCCGGGACCATCGCTGCCAAAACCTGTGCCTGAGAGACGAGACACCTCGCCATCGTCGCAAGCAGGTCAGGCTGATCTGGTCCGGGAGCGCCGCTGATGGTGGGGCCAGAAGAGGGCCGCCGATGAGCAAATGCCCGGGGGTCAGGGCCTCGCCGTCGTTCGGGTCGCTGCTTAGAGCGCCGAGGGGCCTGGAGTTGAGCACGGCCTCCACGCTGGTGAGCAGAGTTCCGAGCTCCTCCGCGGTCAAGAGGTCTTGGCCTACCGTCCGAAGGAACAGGTGCTTTGCAGACTTCACACCTGCCTCCCATAGTCCGCCGAAGTGCGGTGCTCTGGGCGGTATGAAGGCAAACTCGCAACCTTTTTTTGATGCGAATGCTTCGATACCGCCTCCATGCTCCTCCAGACGGGCTCGGAACTCTCTCATGTGGCGATCTGCGCCGACGAAATTGGTGGCGTTGTCGCACCACACCTTCTCCGGAATCCCGCGACGACTCACGAACCTTATAAATGCCAACAAGAACGCATCAGTGGATAGGTCAGACACTAATTCTAAGTGGACCGCTTTGGACGCAAAACAGACGAAAAAGGCCACGTACGACTTGTACGGTGGCTTACCACGGATACGATACGTTGTGCTGAAGGGACCACAAAAATCAACGCCACAAATATTGAACAGGCGGAGAGCTCGAAGTCTATCTGCTGGCAAGTTTCCCATAATTTGCGTCAAAAGTTGCGGCTTACAGCGAAAGCAGCGCATGCTCGACCGAACTGTTCGTCGGCAGACTTCTTGAGCATTAACTAGCCAGATTTTCTCGCGCAGACGACTTACGAGAGCTCGTGGGCCAGCGTGACAGTTCGTAACGTGCAGGTATGACACATAGGATCTGACGAACTGTGAGCTTTTAGACAGCAACAACGGGAATTTGGCTTCGTACGGGATAGGAGCATTCAATAACCGACCCCCAACTCGTAGCAATGTCGAGGAGCACCAATCTAATTTATTTTCCTGAAGAAAAGGGTTTAACTTTTGAATATTCGTTGCTACCGGTTTATTCTTCCGAATTTTACTTATGTCGTCCCAGAACTCGTGAAATTGGACAACTTCGACAATTTTATCAAAAGCGAAATCCATTTTTCTTGGCGAAATACTTTTTTCAAAGGGCTTCGACACCTTTCTGCACCTTTGAATAAAACGAAAAACCCACACGAAAACTCTCAGAAGCTTCAGGTGCGACGAAAAAGACTCTATTTTCTGAAGCACATAATTTGGCTCTGGGCTGACTGACGAGAGCTTGTGCCGATTTTCCGGCAAATTATTGAAATATAATAGTCAGTGTTCAATCGAACATCATCGTAGCCACTCCTTTTCGTCGCGCTCTCGAAATAGTTTCACAATTCGCAATTTAACATCGTCGAACTACTGCAGTCACAAGTTTTCGCGTCGTTAATACAAAATAGTATTAAATTTTCATGGTAACCCCGAAGTGATTAGCAGTAGAGTTCGCGAGTTTTAAATTTTTTTTTCGGTGAAAACTAAAAACATTACCAACAAAAACCAATTTATTCGTGTCGGTTCGGCCAATAAATTAAATTCAATAATATTTCGTCGCTGGAAATTTTCTGCCGTTCTTGAAGTTGCGCCTGACTGACATATTTAATTGCTCAAGTTGCTGCTGCCGCCAAATGGAAGTCAAAAAGGAAGTTGCAATTATCAAGTCGGCCATCCAGGTATAGAGTGCCAAAAGTTGAAAGTTAATCTGTGGCGTTTTGTCAATTGTTTTTTTGGCCCATCTTTTTGCATTCGTGTAAAAATCGGTAGATAGTGAGCATTCTAACCAAGAAATACAAATTTGCATGTACTAACTGAAGCAGCGAATGAAAGAAACACGTGTACTTGTAGGTTAAAGAATAAATGCTCTTTTATTATCTAAGTATATTTTGACGGTTGATACATGACTCGCATGATCTGCGGCTTGAAGCTGACTGACTTATAAAAAGGGGTAGAGTCGCGCCTATCTACACTTCTTTAGGTTATAAATGAGGTAAGAGAGATAAGCCGTTACTTTTAAGCTTTTACATATGATTCTCATCTCTTTATGATATTGGGCATAAAGAACTGATCATATCGTTTACATTTGTTGCATTGATTTACATTACATAGTTTCAACACTAACAACCAAAATTCTATAATAAACATAATATATTTCGAATTATATGTGAATCGCTTTAGCCAAAAAACAAGCAAATAAAATACTCGTCGTCGACCCAATTAGTCGTAGTGAGCACCAATTTGGGGTATAAATAAAACAGCTGGAAAAAAGTGCAAATTGTGAAAAGTGTAGGTCTCAAAAAATTAGCGGCAATAACTTTCGCCGCAGTTTGTCCGAACATTTCCCTCGCTTTTCAGAATTTTCCCGCGCTTTTCCAATTTTTCCGCGCTTTTCATAATTTTGCGCGTATTTGGCGTCAGGCTTATATATTCGTTGCCCTTAGTCATCGGTCAGTGTATCATTCTCCGTTAGCATTTGCATAGGAAGAGCCGCTAGCCGCGTACACATACACACGCACACCGACACCGCTGCCGCTATTTAGAGTTATCTTTTGTCGTTTTTCGTTCTCGATCGCTGCAGCAGTGCAATTTTCGGTCTGCCTAAACGTTTGTTCGTTTTTTCGGTACGCTTGAGCTTGAGCGGTAGCTCCCCTACAGTGCGTGCGTGCGGCATATACTGTCGCAGGGTTTATATAAAAAATATAAAAACCCTATTTAGATATTTTTCGCTGTAATTCTCTCGGCACTTAGCTCCCTTACACCGTGTGCGATCGGTATATTACTCGTTGATTTTATTATATTATTTAACAAATAAATAATTTAATAAATATAAATATTTAACACCTCTTCGATACCAACCAAATAAATACAAATAAACGCAATAGCAACTAAGGATATCGAAGAGCTTAAACACCAACGAGATGTTTGCATGAAAAGTATTAACCGAACTTATCGCCACTTAAAAGAAGCTAAATTATCTATAAATCCGGTCGAGCTTTAGTGTCGATTAGAGATTCTAAATACGCACATTGAAAACGCTTCCCTTTTGCAAAACCAAATAGAAGTGAAAGATACAAAAGATGTATACCGCGAAGAGTTGGAAGAGAGGGCCGTAATGACAAAGTCATTGCTGATTTCGATTTTAAATAAGTGCAAGCAAAATAATATCGAGAAATCAGCTCCGCCAGCAAATCGCCCGCCTCAATGCCGTCTGCCGAGCGTTGCTCTCCCAACTTTTCGCGGAAAACACTCCGAATTTAAAAATTTTATAAGCCTTTTCGAAACTTTTGTTGACAAAGATGACACTTTACACGATATTGAAAAATTCAATCATTTAATTTTGTGTTTAGCTGGAGACGCTTTAGGAACAGTTAGGGCCTTTCAAGTCACTGCTGAAAATTATCCCAAAGCCCTTGCTAGCCTGAAGCGGGTGTACGATAATGATTGTCTTATTTTTTTTGACAACATATCGACACTTTTTAATTTGCAAAAAAGCAGCCTTCAGCTACAGCCTTGAGAACCCTCATCGACACGGTCACAGCCTTGTATGACTCCTTGCTGTCTATTGGGGATGATAGACGCATTACTAATGCTATTTTAATACATCTGGTAATGAGCAAGGTCGATGCAGGAACTAAAAGAAAATGGGAAGAACAGTTAGATTATTCTTCGCTTCCACTTTGGAGCGAATGTGAGGCGGCCCTCAACAGGCGATACCAACACATGGTAGCAGAAGAAGCTTCCAAGCCCAAAACTGTTCAGCAGACCCAATCTAACCCTAAGAAGAATGGAAATAGGAGTTTTTCGTTTGTCGCTGCCAGGAACGACTCTGTTCAATGCATGTATTGCAACTCAGCTGAACATCAGATTGGAAACTGCGCTTCCTTCGCAGCCCTAACAGTTCAGCAAAGATTCGATTTCGCTAAAAGAGCACCCGTATGCATTAACTGCTTAATGTCAAAAAATGCAAATCGAACAGATGTAGAGTGTGCAATTCCTCACATCACACTTTGCTACACATATATGCCCCAAACACAAATCTCGCGTTGCCACCTCCTTCTCAGCCCACGCTCATGCAGGAGTCTCCATCCACGTCGCATGTTTTGCATGCGAATGCATCGGATCGAGTCATTCTTGCAACTGCTGTTGTGAGCGTCCAAACCAAAAGCGGCGAGTTTGTATTAGCTCGAGCGTTGCTCGACTCTGGTTCACAAATAAACTTTGTAACCGATGAGCTCGCTCAGAGGCTCAAAATTACAAGAGAGGACGTGTGCATGAGCTTGCGAGGCATTGGTGGAACTAATGCCCAAGCCACAAAAAAAATACACACGATTGTGAAGTCGCGAGTAGCCAATTGTCATCCGATTTTTGGATTATGAAAAATATTTCTGGTTATCATCCGGATCAAGCGGTGAACACCAGCGGGTGGAGGGTGCCTGACAATATTCAGTTGGCAGATCCATTCTTCTTCAAGCCCCAAAAAATAGATATGCTTATCGGCGCTGATACATTCTTTGAACTTTTATCTATTGGCCAGATAAAGCAGGGGCCTGAATTCCCCATCTTACAAAAGACAGTTCTCGGCTGAATAGTGTCAAAGAGATGTGCTACTGAAAATAATGTAAACGCTGAAAAATGGTACATCTCAGCTGCCAGGTGGAAGCGTGAGAGTCAATTGACACAACCCTGCAGAAATTTTGGTCTGGGGAGCACTTGCCGCCCAAGGCTAAAGTCCATACTCCTGAGCAACAACTCTGTCAACAACACTTTGAGGAAAATACTCAAAGATTGTCGTCCGGTAGATTTTCGGTTCGTTTGCCGTTTAAATCTGACCCAAATACTCTTGGTTCGTCATACGAAGTTGCGAATCGTAGTTTTTTGTCGCTAGAAAGGAAATTGTCAAAGGACTCTTCGCTGAAGAAGATGTATATTGAATACATGGAGGAATATGTTTCACTGGGCCACATGTCCTCCACCAATGACAAAATTCCGAATACTCCGCACTATTTCATTCCGCACCAATGCGTTTTACGGCCACAAAGTACTTCAACTAAGTTGAGAGTAGTTTTCGATGCATCGAGCCGTACTTCTACGCAGGTAGCGTTGAATGACATCTTGATGGTAGGCCCAACTATTCAAGAGGTGCTGTACTCGACTCTGCTTCGGTTTAGAATGCATAAGTTTGCCCTTGCGGCCGACGTCAAAAAGATGTATCGCCAAGTGATGGTGGACGAAGCTGACCGAAACTTCCAGCTCATAGTAAGGAGACGAGATCCTTCCGAGTCCGTGAAAATCTTTAAGTTAAACACAGTTACATATGGAACTTCGCCAGCACCCTTCTTAGCGATTCGGTGTTTATTGCGACTATGAGCAATTACGCAAATAACTCATCCAAAAGCCGCAAAGGTTATTCAGAATGATTTTTATGTTGACGATTTGTTGACTACCGCCGGATGCGTTGAGGACCTGCAAAGTCTTCGAGACGAAGTTTCTAAGGTCGTTGCAGGAACTCTGGGATCAAAAGTTAGATACGATTCGCTACCGATGCGCTTGCTAACATCGTGGAAAGCTTTTAAAGTATCGCTTCTGCAGCTACCGAAAATTAAGGTCTCGGGTATCGTCCACCCAGATTCGCAATAACCATGCGACCGTATGGAGCATGCATCTACGTTCGTACTCAAGCTGCTAAAGGTTTAAAAATGTCTTTATTGACCGCCTAGTCGAAAGTAGCTCACCTCAAAAGCCTAGCCTTGAGCTGAGCGCAGATCACTTCTCTAAGTTGTCCCATTGAGAATATTTTCCTGTGGACAGACTCCGAGATCACTGGATCAAAACCCATCCCTCGTCGTTGTCGGTTTTTTGTTTCGAACCGGGTTGTAGAAGTTCAGTAGTGGTCGGAGAAAGCAATTTGGAGACACGTTCCCACGAAAGTCAACCCAGCAGACATAGTGTCCCGAGGATGTGAGTAGAGGAGCTTACAACGTTCATTTGGTTCGGTGGGCCTTTGTTCTTGCTAGACTCAGAAAATAATTGGCCTGTAAATAGACATTTCGAACTGCCGGAAAATCGGCACAAGCTCTCGTCAGTCAGCCCAGAGCCAAATTATGTGCTTCAGAAAATAGAGTCCTTTTCGCCGCACCTGAAGCTTCTGAGAGTGTTTTCCGTTTTGTTCAAGGGTGCAGAAAGGTGTCGAAGCTCTTTGAAAAAAACATTTCACTAAGAGAACTGGTTTTCGCTTTTGAAAAATTTTTGAAGATATTCAATTTCATAATATATTCATAAGTAAAGTTTTGAAAAATTAACCGGTAGCAACGAATATTCAAAAGCTAAACCCTTTTATTTAGGAAAATAAATTAGATTAATGTTCCTCGACATTGTTGCGAGTTAGTGGAAGGTTATTGAATACTCCTTTCCCGTACGAAGCCAAATTCCCGTTGTTACTGTCTAAAAGCTCACAGCTCGTCAGATCCTATGTGTCATACCTGCACGTTACAAATTGTCACGCTGGCCCACGAGCTCTCGTAAGTCGTCTGCGGGCTCCCAATTGTGGGGAAACGCGAGCAGCAGTAACATCGATATTATCCAGTGAGCACAATCAAAAATCCTGAGAAATATCACTGGGGCACCTTGGTATGTTCGGAACGGCAACATCCACAGAGATCTTGGCATTCTACCCGTAAAAGATGAAATATCGAAACAAAAAGCGTCCTACCACACCAAACTAACTTCTCATCCAAACCAGCTCGCCAGGGGCCTAGCCAGGGTTTCCAACCGGACCCGATTACAACGAAATGACCTTCCAGCTCAGCAATAGTTATTAGAGCCCTTTCATCTCGCATCAGTCATCTTGACTGTCAGATAAAGTTTTAATTTAAGATTTTATGTACTTATTGTTAGTCTCAATTAAGAGAAGATTCAATAAATAAAATGCATACGAAAAATACTCAAAGATTGTCGTCTGGTAGATTTTTGGCTCGTTTGCCATTTAAATCTGACCCAAATACTCTTGGTTCGTCATACGAAGTTGCGAAACGTAGATTTTTGTCGCTAGAAAGGAAATTGTCAAAGGACCCTTCTCTGAAGAAGATGTATCTTGAATTAATGGAGGAATATGTTTCACTGGGCCACATGTCCTCCACCAATGACAAAATTCCGAATACTCCGCACTATTTCATTCCGCACCAATGCCTTCTACGGCCACAAAGTACTTCAACTAAGTTGATAGTAGTTTTCGATGCATCGAGCCGTACTTCCACGCAGGTAGCGTTGAACGACTCTGCTTCGGTTGGTTTTCAAACTGCCCAGAGTTATCTGAATTTGATAGCGCTGTAATGCCACTTATGGCAGACTTAGACGTTATAAGACCCTTGGCGTGATTTGGTTACCGGTTAAAGATTACTTTCAATTTCGGTTGGATGACTCTTTCCTGAATCTTCGCGCGACAAAACGAAATATTTTGTCGGTGACTGCTCGACTTTTCGACCCACTTGGCCTCTTGTATCCTTTGGTCACAAAGGCAAAGATGTTGTTGCAGGAACTGTAGTTTCGAAAATTAGATTGGGACGAGTCCCTACCGGTGCAGTTGCTTACATCGTGGGAGACGTTTAAAGCGACGCTTCTGCAGCTGCCGAAAATTAAGGTATCGCGATACGTCAACACAGATCCACAAGTCCCAATTCAAATACATGGTTTCACTGACGCTTCCATGCGAGCGTATGGAGCGTGCATCTACGTTCGTACTCAAACTGCTGAAGGTTTGAAAGTGTCTATCCGCCAAATCGAAAGTAACTCCCCTCAAGACGAAAACTTTGCCTCGCCTTGAGCTGTGTGCAGCTCACCTTTTAGCAGATCTCTATAATCGTGTCAGGCCATTGCTAAATTGTCCCATTGAGAATGTTTTTCTGTGGACAGACTCCGAGATCACCTTACACTGGATCAAAACCCATCCCTCGTCGTTTTCAGTTTTTGTTTCGAACCGGGTCGCAGAAATTCAGGAGTGGTCGGAGAAAGCAATTTGGAGACACGTTCCCACGAAAGTCAACCCAGCAGACATAGTGTCAGGAGGATTTGACGTAGAGGAGCTTACAACGTCCATTTGGTTCGGTGGGCCTTCGTTCTTGCTAGACTCAGAAAATAATTGGCCTGTAAATAAACATTTCGAACTGCCGGCTGATATAACGTCGATGGAGCTACGCAAATCGGCAATAGTTCTCGTAGTCAGCCCAGAGCCAAATTATTTGATTCAGAAAATAGAGTCCTTTTCGTCGCACCTTAAGCTTCTGAGAGTGTTCGTGTGGGTTTTTCGTTTTATTCAAAGGGTCAGAAAGATGTCGAAGTCCTTTGAAAAAAGTATTTCGCAACGAAAACTGGATTTCGCTTTTGATAAAATTGTCGAAGTTATCCAATATCACGAATTCAGGGACGACATAAGTAAAATTCGGAAAAATAATCCGGTAGCAACGAATATTTAAAAGTTAAGCCCCTTTAACTTAGACTGGTGTTTCTTGACATTGCTATGAATTGGGCGTCGGTTACCAGCAGATAGACTTCGAGCTCATCGTCCGTTTAATATCTGTAGCGTTGATTTTTGTGGCCCCGTCACCACAACTTATCGTAACCGTGGTAAATCGTGGCTTTGTTCTTATTTTTGGCGACCAAAGCGTCTGGTGTCTATTGGTGTTGGTGTCTGTCTTAACCACTGATGGTTTTTGATGATGATGATTCTGCAGAAGGTGTGTTGCGACATTGCGACCAACTTCGTCGGCGCCGATCACCAACTGTTCATAACGCCAAGATCACCGCACTTCGGCGGACTTTGGGAGGCTGGTGTGAAGGCTGCAAACCACTTGTTCCTTCGGAAGGTAGGCCGAGACCTCTTGATCGCGGAGGAGCTCTGAACTCTCTTTATTAGTGTGGAGGCTCCAGGCCCCTCGGAGATCTCAGCAGCGACCCAACGACGGCTTTGACCCCTGTTGGCCCCACCATCGGCAGCACTTCCGGACCAAATCAGCAGCAGAGGACCTAGTGGCTCCAGGAGAATCCAAACAACGGTGTGGGAGGTCTGGTCGTCGTCGAGGAGGACAATCTTTCACGGTCCACGCCGGCACCGCCCAAAATGTTCGGGTGGCGGACGTACGGACGCAGGAGGGAGTGTAGAGACGAGCTGTCTATCCCGTGTTGTCCTAGAGGACGTCGTCTCTTCAAAAAGGGCAGTGTTGTCGCACTTTGCGCAGTTATTTGAATTTTTTTAGTTTGTAAGGCGAGAGCGGGAGCGAATAAAGCTTTTGTGCTTTTTCGTGCTTTTCGTTTTCCGATTCGAATGAAATTAAGGCATAATTCGGAGTTATTACAACATTAGTATGCCCAAAAGAATTTTAAAAAAATGGTAAATTAGATTTGTCACAATTTTTTTTTTAACATAATATAATAATTAAGTTCACCGATTTTGATCAAATTTAAATCGTAGTTCTAAAATAATAAACCATTACTACGTATCGAATAATAATAATAATAATAATAATAATAATAATAATAATAATAATTAAGTTCACCGATTTTGATCAAATTTAAATCGTAGTTCTAAAATAATAAACCATTACTACGTATCGAAGAACTAACAAAAAACCAGCAAAGTTGTAATTCTTTCCTTTTTTTTCCGATTGTTCCAATGGCTTGCTCCGACAAACGGATGGACGGACATAAGGCCGGACAGACAGACGCACTTGACTAGATCGACTATCCTAGATATGCGGATCAAGAATGTATGTAGGGTGGGAAATATTTTTTCCACTGCGTTGCAAACTTGAGACTGGGATTATAATACCCTCTACAAGGGTATAAAACTATTTAAAAACAAACATTTTATTATTTAATCTCAAAACTAGCGAACATATTAAAGATTTGTAAAAAACTTAAAATTTGTACATCAGAAAATAGTTTATAGCAAACGGAATGCTTAAGAACCTACTACATTGATCCTGTAATTCATAAAATGATGATTTTAAAATTATGAAAACTTTTTTTATGTACTTCAAGCAGGTATCAACAATTTGTATTGTTTTTGAGTTTTGATTTTAACATTAAACTTACCTATCGTAAATAAACGTGGTTCTAAAGTTGTACAAAATGTGTTGCCATCCATTAATCCTATTTGTGCATTTGCGGGCTGGTGCCTTAACAAATGCTTTTTCGGAGGTATTATGTCAGCGAGGACATCCTTATGTGGATCCATAACTTCGGACACGGTTTTTGATTGCAAGGTTCCAATGTGTTTTAATAATGCCATAGATTCTTCTCTGACGATTGCGTTGGGACTTGTTATGTGTCGCACTAACTCGTGAATAACTTCATAAGATGCTTTAGATTGCAAATCATTTAAATCTGCATTTTTATAACATTCACTTATAGGGCTTAAGCAAATTTCCAACATAGTTTTCATATAGTTTTTTGTAATATCGATAGCGCCATTAGAAACATCTCCTTCTAGGTCCATTAGGACAAACATGAATGCTTTTAAAAAATTAAAGAGATTTTGAAAAAGAGCCCGCAGAGACATATGTTTACATAAAAACTGAATTGCTTGACAACCGCCAACTTTTGAATACCAGGGGCGGTCATAGCATAGGGATATCATTTTTTCAGCTAAATACTGGATAATAGGTAATCTGCACGCTCTTTCTTTATTACCCATAATATTTGTTGCAGTGTCAAGAATAATACCCATGCATGCTATTCCGGGTTTACATAATTCCTTTTCTTCATGACCCATGCAAGATGCTAAAGCATCAATTAATACCAAAGGATCAACTCCATTCGAAGCTTGATACGCTTTCTGTGGAAAAGGTCCCGCCTGTTGTGCTATAGCTACCATAGTATAATGTCTTACAACGGCGGCCATTACTGGACACACAGAATCACGCAAATCCTTTGTTGCTGAAGCAACTAACATTCCTATTAGGGCTGTTTTATGCGTTCCTCGTACAGTTTCATCCTCGATTTTATGTTGAAGCGTAGAAGAATTTATAATATTATTTTCAACAAAATCCACATGAGTAAAAAGTTTTAGCAATATATGTTTTTCATCATCCAAACTTATAAACGCAGCTAGAAAGCATCGGATTATTTCCCAGCTTTGTCGTCTGTAAAACTGTTCAGTAGAGTTTGATCCCAAGGCTCTGAGAGCTGATTCAATCGCCTCATCGACAGGAAAATCTATCGGGGTCTCATACTCTTGAAAATATGTTACAATTGATATGGTTGGCTTTTCAGTTTTTTGATAAGATAAAATTTGCGGCTCGACCATCATTTTTCGATTTCCACCTCCAAATTTCCCAAGAACGCGAAACGCAACTAATGCGGCATTGTCCTGATTTCTTAAGGTTTTCCACAAAGCTTGCATCAATGCTGCTCTCACTGGTTGTATGTGATCATATAAAAAGTCAGGCTGCAAGTTATCAACGCATAGTTCCAATGTTCGCAAGCCCTAAAAAAAAACAACATTATTAATTTAAAAGCAAAATTTTTCAGTTTGTTAGAAGTTGTTGCTACTTTATCCAGTATAGAACCAAAGGAAAAAATATCCTTTGATTCTTTGTATAACTATTAACGAGGTATATGAAAACAATTTATTAGAAAAAAAAACGAAGTTGTGTCATTTTTCCTATCCTATCACAGCTATATGTTATGTATATTATATATTAATAAATTATAAATATTAAAATCGAATTTTCGGTATGAACCGAAATGGCTATATTTTGGAGTGTATGCGTTTCTGATTAATAAGTTTTAATTGTTGATTTTTTTCCGCATCTTACAATGGCAGCTGTGTGGTAAATTCGTCCGATCCATACCTTTTTTGGTCCCGACAGCATGTGTCGGGAATGTTGGTCCGAAACGCCTTAATACTTCCCAAAGCTAATCAATTTTAGCTGGCTTAGAAGCAGCAATTGCCGTCTTAAGGTCCGACCATAGATCCCACAGGATTAACGTCAGGCGACTGCGCTGGTTACTTCAAATCGTTGACAGAGTTTTTTCTGAACCATTTCCTGGCTTTCCTGCTGGATTACACATATGAGCCTGATTTCCTACTCCAATATTTTTCAAAATATGCACGTAGACGTGCTGATACATGATGATTTTAATCCAATATATTGGGCCTACTTTATAGTAGGAAAAGCAAATCCATGCCACTAACTACACCCTCCATGATTAATGGTTTTCTTGGTTTTCTGAGTCTTGTATTCTACGCTCTTTGGTCGTCTGTTTTGTTCCGCCGCATTTATTTTTAGCTTCTTTTAAAGCGCTGTAGCAGGCTTGAAAGGATCTTTTTTGTGAAAAACATAAAAGAGGAAATAACGCTTTAGTCGAATTTGCCGACTATTAGATGACTCAGATAACAATTTTTCAAACTAAATATTCAGCCACAAATCGAAATTAAAGTAGCGTCATCTGTCGAACTGCATAGCCAACACTAAAAGCTATAAGCGTGCAGCGTGTCCGTTTACCTCAGTGATTACCGGCAGAGCATACCCTATAACTTTTTTCGATTGTGTTTGTTTACCGATAGATATAACATAACACAAACCCACAGATTACAACTGCTAAGGTCTAACGTATCTCAGAGTGACGGGTTAAGTGTCACGTGATTTGTAGGCGTGGCTCTTGATCAGCATCACAAGAAAGAGTCTATCTAGCCATGTCCCTCTGTCCGTCCGTTAATATGAACGTCGAGATCTCGGAAACTATAAAAGCTAGAGATTTGAGATTTGAAGTATTTCTTTTTCCGTTTCGACGCAAGCTAGTCTCTCAGTTATAAAGTTATCTGAATGAAACTTTCCCAAAAATTTCTTTTTATTGCAGCCACAACCACTTTTCAATCAAGCTGTTCTGGCAGAACTTTAAAGAAAAACGAAGGGCACCCGATCTACAAGTTGCAGTACGTTCTGCACCGAAGAATCACCGCCGCACAAACGGAAGTGCTATGCACAAACTGCCACACAGGGTCTTACTGCACCCTAAGGTCAGTCTGTGTAGCTTGAGGAGACTGCCACAACTCCAAAACTTGTCCTGCCAACAAAAAAAACTCTCTTATGAAAATTTGTGGTACCTGTGGAGAAAACCACACATCAAACTATCCTGTCTACAAGAATCAAACGAATCGTTTTCATCGTGCAACACCGGCACGTTTCCAGGCAACACAAAACGTCCACTTTATATCTCAAACCACCCCTGAAGTTTTCTTCGGCAGAGCAGTCAGACCAAAATCTAAACTATAATGATCAGTTTGCAACAAAGTATGATGGACCATACGCAAAATCAAAGCATATTGATACAGATACTTGCATCTCAGCAGTCCAAATAAACCATGTCTTGACTACGAATATCTCTGTGGAATGCCAACGGCGTTTCCCGGCATAAACTTGAATTTTTTTCAGTTCCTGAACGTTGCATCGACGTTATGTTACAAGCAGAAATGAACCTTCCAAGCAATTATAAATTTCAAATATAATATAATATATAATATAATTTCAACCAGATGTCAAAGTCAACGGGGCAACCGGCATCTTAATAAGGTTTGCACAGAATTATTTGCAAGCTACAACGAGAAAGTTACAACTGGGCAACTGCAATCTTGCCATTGCCGCTGTCTATTGTCTACCTCGCTTTTTAGTCTCTGAAGGCCAATTCATTGATTTCTACAATTCACTTGGAGATCGCTTCATAGGAGCAGGAGACTATATTGCCAAGCAAACGCACTGAGGATCTCGCCTTGTGACCTCCAAAGGAAGGCAACTATACAACGCAATCATCAAAACATGCAAACAAAATGGACTACGTTTGACTACATACTGGACAGCTGAGTCCAGAAATCTTCCAGATTTAATTGATTTTGCTGTGAAAAAAAATATGTCTCCCAACCGATACAAAAATAATCTTCAAATTGAACAGCTTGATTTGGAAAAAAGACGTTTAAGACGTGCTTGGAAAACCAGCAGATCACCAACCTCGAACCGCAAATTCGTTTGCACTAGCATCGCCTCCGTTTCGTAGTGAAACAGAAAAACAATAAGGCTAAAGTCATCAAAGAGCAAGAGAAACTGAGCAGTTGAATTGTAAATTTTCATACGCGATTATAAGACTTGGCAACTTCCCAAAAAAGTGAACAAAATCCGTAATCATAATAATGTGCCTCTCAAAACTATTCGAAAAATGCCTTCTGACGCGCATCATCCGATAACTGAAAACGCAACATGTTATGCGTATTTTTTTTATTATTTGAAAAGGTTAAAATATGAAGTCTAATTACTACCATGAATTCTAGAAAAAAACAATTATTTTTTCTATAGTACTAATTTTATTTTTACGATTACTTAATACCCTTGGAGCTGTTCCAAAAATAAAATAATTTTTTAGCGAAATTCCGATTTATTTGCTTTAATGTTTATATGTTTAATGATATATGATTTCGTTGTTAGATTTTAATTTTGAATTGAAGTATATTCAAATTAATAGAAAAACAGCGTATAATTTTTTTCATATATTTTTCAGCTTGTTCTTTTGGGAGCTATATGATATAGATTTTAATGAAAATAAAACCGTAATTCGTAATTATTAAACCATTTTATATTTTAAACAAATAAAATTTAATTAAAAACAGCGAAGCTATAATTTGTTTATTATTTTCTTTTTCTATGTTTATGACATATGATATCTATGTTTAATGATATATGATATCGTTGTTAGATTTTAATTAATGGAAAAACAGCGTATAATTTTTTTCATATATTTTTCAGATTATTCTTTTGGGAGCTATATGATATAGATTTTAATGAAAATAAAACCGTAATTCGTAATTATTAAACCATTTTATATTTTAAACAAATAAAAATTAATTAAAAACAGCGAAGCTATAATTTGTTTATTATTTTCTTTTTCTATGTTTATGATTGTTTCAAAGGGATCCATTAAAAAACAAGAAGAAGAAGAACAAGTTCCTCGTTTATTAGATACCCTTTACTCAGATAACAAAATATTAATATTGTCAATAAATATCTCAGTTACGTTAACAAAATTAAAGCATTAATTACACTATCTATGGTCTCTGCCTACATCATCTTTTATCACAAATTTTATATGAGCAATTTCCAGGTTTTTAGTTCTTCCCCGAGATTTGCGCTTTCCCTTTCACTAGTTAGCTTGCATCATCATTATCCACGCTTAGCGGAATTAATAAGCCTACTCTTTCGGTTAAATAGTCTGTAAAAAATGCCCAGTGTCATAACGCTTCCATTTAATGTAGGCCTTGGGGCACAAGAGTGGGAACCACGTCCATTGAACTTGTTCCTTTTTATACGGCGATAAGATCTCTACGCTCTGGATAATGGGCTTTGAAGCATACATGAAGCGACAGTACATGAAGTGACGATATTATATAGCCGCAGAATTGAAAATCTGCTGTGATGGCCCGATCGTGACGAGTATTACACCAATCGAAAGGTATCGCTAAATGAACAAGAACTGTATACCAAACTTTACGAAAATGGGAATGGTTGAGGAGAAAGTGCGCTGAAAGTGACATACTAAATTACATACTATTTAAGTGGAGCTCCTGAGCTTGGTTTGGAAAATATTACACTTTTTTAACACAGTTTAAATTTTATTCAAAATACGCGTAGAATTACACCATAGAATGACACCAATCCGATGCCCCGTATAAAAGTTAGTCAAAAAATACTTTTTTTTGGTATATTTAAAAAATACAACAATTTTCTACATCGTTTCTCAATTTTAACAAATTTTAGCGACTTGTTATTGAATTCTGAAATAATTTTTATTGTGTTTGGCAGGATGTTACAAAAAAGATTATTCTACGAATTTTTGAAAAACTAGATTATATAGCGTGAAATAGCTAAAATGGCTATTAAGCAACGAAAACGGTTTTTTTTTAGTTTGAAGAAGTATCCACCTTTAATTTGGTGAGGAAAATTCTATAAAAAAATGATTTCAGGTTGAAGGAAGAAACATTTTCAACGTAAACACATCATCCAGTAACGGAATTTTAATTTTGTGTGACCCTCAGAAGAATTAGAGGAACAATCCATAGGCAGAGAGATACGAGCATACACAAATAACACGAGTCAATACACAGAAGACTGGTTGACTCAAGTGGTGGGTCAACAATAAACAATGTTTTTACGTTATAATATTGAGCGCAAAAAAACCTAAGAGTTTTTGGGCATAGGGTCGGCTATGCTGTTGGACAACGCAAAAAAAACAAAAAACAAAATTCAGACACTTGTTCTTAATAATTCGCGATTTTTGGTACGACATAACAGAAAATACTAGTCTCAACTGAATATTTCCTGGAAAAGGCGCGAAATAAAATTACCCTCCTGCTCCAAAGAATTCACGGTTTGTGCTTCGACTTAACGGAGAACTTATTAATCGCAACAGGACCTTTTGGACACTACTTTTGTGAGAACCGTGTTCATTGTGCTTCTGTATTTTAGTAATGCTTATCAGTGTTGTGAGTGATTGGAGTCATGAGCCATAGGAGTCATGAGCCACAGGAGTCATGAGTCATAGGAGTCATGAGCCCCACGAGTTTTTTCGTTTTAGATCAGATCAAGTGGATCATGTTAAGTTTACATGAGCTGGGCCATTCGAACCTTAAATATTTTTGACTTGATTTACTCGATCCTACGAGTAACGAGTATAATTAAAAAACAGGAAAAATATATTTTTTTCCCGGTTGTTCCTATGGGAGCTATATGATAAAACCGTCTGATCAGCTGGTTCCGTCTTATATAAATTATTATAAAGGTTACTTTATTAGGTTTTTAAATATTTTACTGAATGCTTGAACTAAAATGCAAAAATACAATTCAATTTAAATATGACGGCGGCTCGCCACTCCATCTGATCATGCTGATACCGCACTTTTAGGCAGCCGCTGCTGACGGCCCGTAACTCTGTTGGTAACTTGGCCCCCAAGATCGCGGATTCGCTTCAGGTTGCGTTGGCTTAATTCGTGCAGAAACGGTAGCCATCGCTGAAACTGCCGGAGCCTTCTTCAGAACCCAATGGTGATTGATTTATGGGGTACCATTCAAGCCTTGTTTGTCGTTAAAGGTTACTAGGAACGTGCTGGCAATGTTTTAATGAGTACTGCCTCCATTTATGTTTGCAGCAGCGTCATTGTTGATTAGCATGCCTTCGTCTACCACAACCAAAGGCTAAAGATGGCTGGATTTCGTGTCGTACACCAAGAACACCAGTCATTACCTGTTGAGCGTAGGTTGAATAATCCAAAAATTTTGAAGAAGCTTGTTCCTACGGCTATAGTGTTGTGTTGATCCAAATCTATTATTACGTTATTGTGCTGGACGAAATAAATCCTTAATTTTTTGCAAACTACCTTCGGTTTTGAGAACTTAACTAGAAAGTAAAAAAGGTTATTATTATGAAATTTTTTACTTTAGACACCGCCATCAGCCACACTGACATTCGTAAGTTGTTCATTCGTTATCTCTCTCACGTAAATGCTTTCTAAGATTACCGGGCGCAACAAAATTCACCTTTGCTTACGTTATGGCTGTAATTGTATTTTCCAATTCATATTTTGTCTATCTTATCTGACTTGCTAATTGAGTTAACTTGCTGGGACAGGAGGTTACATAGAGTATGAATCTTGCTATTAAAAGAAATATGGTTAATACTAACTCTCCTTAATCTATCTTTGGTTGTCCTCATGGACCACTCTACCCTTTATTAAAACCATTATCCCCAGGTCCGCCTGAACGGTTTTCTCGGAACAAAGTGGTGATAAGTTGTTTCCTAGCCGTTTATTTGTTTTTAACAAAACTCTGTCTCCTATCTGGAAACTTTTGTAAACCCTTTCTTTGTCTTTTCCTGAGCCTTCTTAATTTTTTTTTATAAATTTCTATTTCAAGTTCGTTGGGGGTTAAATGAATAATTTCGACATGTTTTTAACCTGTTACGAAATGAATTGTTTTGTTATCTATGGTTGCTAATAGCATAATGTCATTGGTATCGTGAAGTTTTCTGTCTATTTTTACGCAACGAGCTTTTTCGGCTAACATACTATGAAAACGTTCTACCGTTCGGTTTGACTTGCTATGCAGAGTAGGGGGATTTGGAATACTAATTCCAAAAGTTCTTGTTGAGATTGATTTTATAGTTTCTGAATTTAGAGAGCGTTCATTATCCCAGTATAAGGTTTTTATTTTTGGAAATAGATTGACGTGTCATTAAATTATTCAGACGTCATTATAACAGGCGATTTTAATAGCGATATTTTAAGGGAGTTCCACCTCGCAGAAAACATGAAATCGCTTGGGATGAAGTTGGTTAACTCCTGGTCCCCTACGCATTTTACCAAAACCCGCAACTTGCTTTTAGATTTATTTTTTGTGTCTGATACAGACACAGTAGCAACATATGGCCAACTTATTGTCCCATCCTTTTCAAAACATGACGTCATATTCTTGACTTATGCACTTGACCTACAATACCTTGACCATCCAATAGTTTTTATGGACTTTAGAAATATCAACTATGACCATTTGGAATCAACCTTCAATTCGTGCAATTGGTATAACATATATTCCCTTTCCGCAGTAGAGAAACAAGTTAACCTTTTACAACACATAATTTGTTATTTATATAACTGTCTCGTACCTGTCCGAAGCAGAGTTATTCGTTTTTCTGAAACGCCGTGATTTCAAACATCATCAAAACATCAAAGACGCATTATTACGCATTATTACACAGCGTGGCGGGGCGTAAAACAAGTGGAAAAGGTACAGGACACCTCAAGCTTACGCGGTGTTCAAGTCATTGAGACAAAAAATGACCAAACTTACTAATACCGCCAAGGCAAATTTCTATTCCCGTTAATTCAACAACGCATCTTCCGCTACTCAGACATTGAAAATAATTAAAAACCTGGCAATATGCAAAGTAAAACCAAGACTTGAGCAAGACATAAATGTTAATGAACTTAATAAAATTTTTTTAACTGCACAGTACCTGAAATCACTGAAAATAAATATCTGAAATATCTGAGTGACGCCACTGGGTCTAACAACATAAACCACAAATTTATAAAAATACTGCTGCCAAAGATCCTTCTATACATAACGTATACCTGCACTGACAAAATCTACATATCCGGCAAAAATAATTCCGATTCCCAAATCAAATAATGAGTACAGACCCATATCCATTTTACCATACCTCTTAAAGGTTTTTGAAAATCTCATGGCTGATCCAATTAATAAATTTATGTCCGACAAGGCAATGCTTAATAATAATCAGTCTGGTTTTAGGGAAAACAGAAGATGTACCTCAGCTATTTTAAAAATTGCAGGGGACCAAGGATCTGTGCTTGGTCCCTTATTGTTTACATTATATGTTAATGACCTTCTCAATGCGTTATCTGAATGTAGTGTACACTTGTATGCTGATTATGTCTAAATGTATGTGAGTCGTCCCTTAATCAGAATAAATAAGTGTGTAGATGTTTGTAAAAAGAACAAGTGGACTTGGGATCAACCAATTAAAATCAAAATGTTTTGCCATAAGTAAAAGAAAGATAGCTTTTAAAAATTTACAGCCACTAAGTATAAGGATGCGAATTTTAATTTTTCTGCAAAAAATTATTATCCAAAAAGAACTTTCGTATCATTTAAAAAAACTGCAGCTTACATCCTCTAAAAGAGCAAACAACCTAGCTTGCATAAGATCTAGATCACTGACATCCGAAAGACAATTTTTCGATCATGGAATCAGCTCCCCAACCATCTTAAAAATATTAGCAGTTCCACGAAATTCAAGATAAAACTATTCACACACCGTAAAAGTACTATTAACTAAACTAAAAGTAAAAATAGAAGGCGAGTTAGGTTAATTCTTTTTTTTTTTTTATTTAATTAGTTTTGAGTATCATGAAATATTTAAATGTTTGCAAATCGTAGGGACTATCGCATTAAATTATAAGTTCCAAACTAGTCGCGTTAGGATGACAATTTAAAATAAAATACAAAAAATACATGTAGTTAAAGTAAAAGGAAATATAAAAATAAAAATTACCTACAGTGCGGATTCTTGTCTAAATTCAGTTTACCCTTACAATTTAAATGTATTTTTTCCCCGGTAATAACCGAAAGTTCTCTTCTGAGGAATAAAGATATCACTACACCAACATACTCTCCAGGACAGGAAGGGCTTCCTGCGTGTGCGTGCTTAAGTTTTGTGCCTCAACTATTTGTAAGCCGGTTATTAAACTGTTTAAGTTGTCTTCCTCAACATCAGTTTTTTCAACTATCTGGATAGATTCTTTTATAATTCCACTCCATAAAAAGGGAGGAAAGTCGGACAACATGGTGTTGTTGAGCGAAAGTATACACAACCATGAACCTTCTTGAATTGACATTTATTTTAGTTAAAGAATAAATCCTTTAACTAATGCAGACTGATGTTATATATCACTATGGACGACAGTACATGTAGGAGACTATTATATATAGCGGTAGAATTGAAAATCTGCTGTGATGGCCCGATCGTAAGGAGATATACACCAATCGAAAGGTATCGCTAAATGAAAAAGGATTGCATACCAAGTCTTTAGGAAAATTAATTGGTTCAGGAGAAAGGGCGGTGAAAGTGAAATACTAAACATTTTTTAGTGGAGTGCCTGAGCTTGGGTTGGTAAAATTTTACACTTATTTAAATTTAATGCAAAGTACGCGTCGAATGACACCAAAGTTGCTTGCTCCGTTCAAAAGTTATTAAATAAATACAAAAGTTTTCCTTGTCGTTGTCAGTTTCAAAAAATTGTAAGGACTTGTTTTAGAATTCTGGAATATTTTTTTTTTCGTTGGGAAGGTCGATAAACTTTGCACAGCTTTAACTTCTAAATTAGTAAAGCCACAGACAGGCAATATATGTCTATATATAATAAATATATTAAAAAGGTATTGTCAAATGCTTATCACGAAGCCTTAACATAATTGGTCTAAATAAAATAGTTTAAAAATTATTTTTTTTTTTCACCTATTTGCAAATTTTTAGAAATCGGTAAATTCGATTTTTGTTTATTTTTTTCTGCACGAATTTTTTCGAAGGCTATCAAGCAACGAAAACGGCTGTTTCTTTCAGTTTGGAGAAGTTAATGCTGCTAAGCCCTTGAGATTCCTCAACTTTTGGTATTTAAGAAATATTTCTGCACGAATGTTTTCGAAAGCTATTAAGCAGCGAAAACGGCTGTTTTTTTTCAGTTTTTCAGTTAATGGTGCTTAGCTTGGTCCTCAAGAACTAGTGGGATGTTTCGAAGGGAGGCTTAGCTGAGGCCACCAGGCGGGTCGCAGGTTGCGGATAGCGAACGGCCTTCTGGGAAGGTAAGTTGTGAATAAGCGCAAGCAAATAAGCAACCCCGGACAAACAGCGGGTATACCGATGGAGGTATACCGACAAGACGGTTGTTTGGCCGTCTTAACACCGTAGCCTTGCACACCCCCTCCCTCACAATTACCTACCTCCTAATCTATCAGACAGCTGAAGAAGCAGGACGCTTTCCCAGCCCTAGGACAACCCGGAGGACTGGACGACCCCAACAGGCGTGGCCTGCTAGGGTCGAAGGTAAAGTGGTACCTTAGGTATCTCATGCAGGGCATGACACCGGAGGAGGCCTTGAAGAAGGCAAAGGAGCCGAGGGAGCAGCCGGCATTGGGGGCAGTACCGGCTGGCGAACGGATGAACACAAGCCGCACACCATTAACAGATACCCCCAAGAGGTCTAGGCACGGCACAGGGGCTAGTGAGACGTCCTCACGGGTCCCTTGGCAAGAGGGGCCTAGCACATCAGCAGCAGCAGCGGCAGAAAGGGCAAAGGTGCAGGCCAGGAAGATACCTTCCCAGCCCCGCCAGAACCAGCAGCCGACAACCGCCGCAGGACGACCCTCTAGCTCGGCACCACCGGTCATCGGACCCCGTCCGACATACGCGGAGGCTGCCAAGAAAGCCACGCTTATCAGGGTGGCCATACTCCCGGAGGGTTTCCCGGCGGCCAGCCTGACCGCGGAGGAACTATCCGGGCTCCAGGAATCGGTCATGGACGAGATGCTCACGTCAGCGTGGAGCGGTCCGGTCGTTTTCAGGGGAATCCACTTCAGGGTGGGTTACCTGATTATCGACTGCCTGGATGAAGGCTCAGCTGAGTGGCTCAAGACTGCCGTACCTCACGGAGTACCCCTAGAAACCCGCAAGGGAGCAGACATCCCGGCAGCTTACAACGCCACGTTGTTCTGCCCGAGGAGCTCAGACCGGACCAATGAGGAGATACTAGCCTTCATTGGTTTCCAAAACCGTGTCGAGACGGACGCCTGGAAAGTCATCCCCAGGAAGAACGACGGAGCTGGTGCACTCCTGGTCGTAGGGATGAACCAGACCGGAAAGGATGAGATAGTGGAGCGTGACCACAAACTCAGCTTCCGGTTTGGCCACGTCACCGTGAGCGGTCTGAAAAAGACTAAGAAAGCTCCGGAAGAGACGCCCAGTAACGACATTTGTGAGGCAGTAGAGGATACCCTCGAACCACTGAATGTGGAGCCGACGTTACAGAGTGGGGAGCAGGACGGAAAATCCATCACCAGCATGGACATTGGAGACGACCAAGGGGATGGACACCCTATGTCATCCCAGAAGCTGGCCCAGGAGCTCCTCGTGGACGACAGCTGCGAGGAGGCCGAGGTTACCGTGATAGCCGGTGGTGGAGAGACTTGCTCTCTCTCTTCACCAGACCTCACGGAGCATCAAACCTCGGAGTGATGGCTGCAACAAGCAGCACTCGGCTAGCCCAGGCAAAAATCCATCGGGCCAAAGCAGCATCTGCTGTCTTGGCGAGGATGTTCACCTCCCAACACCTCGGGCTAGCCCTTGTACAGGAGCCATGGTGGCACCATGGCATAAAAGGCCTGCACAAAAGAAAGACACTAGCGTAACATGCGATCCAGGAGGATTACCTCCCAGATCATGCATCGTTATAAGGAAAGATATCAATTACAGTATCTTTTCAAAGTTCATGAGCAGAGACTGCGTCGCCGTAGCCATCAACGGCACAGGAGTTGCACCAAAGCTAGCAGTGGCCTCCGCCTACTTTGCCGGAGAGGAGGCCTGTCCACCGCTAGGAATACCCGGGCTCGTGGACCACTGCTGGACGAACAAGATCCCCCTCATCATAGGATGCGATGCGAACGCGCATCATGTGATCTGGGGCAGCACAGATGTAAACATCAGAGGTGAGCAATTACTAGAATTTATTTTAAACAATAACCTAGAGATCTGTAATGTCGGCGCCAGGCCGACATTTGTTACTAGGGTACGGGAAGAGGTGCTAGACATAACTCTGGCAACCAAATCATTTAAACCCCACATTAGGAACTGGCATGTGTCACCAGAAGAATCCATGTCCGAACACAGGACAATTTTGTTTGAGGTAGCCTTCAATACAAAAAGATGTAACCCTAAAAGAAACCCCAGGAAAACAAACTGGGACAAGTTCAGGTCAACTCTAGAGCTCAATCTTTCCAACGAACCCTCAGGATACCCTAGACATCCCTTGGAATTATATAGAGCGGTAGACAACCTAGGTCACGAAATAGTGAATGCCTTTGAAGACAGTTGTCCTCTAGGCAGACAGAAGCGGGAATCAGACGCACCATGGTGGAATGCTAGTCTTGAACGACTACGAGTAACCACTCGGAAGCTCTTTAACAAACCAAAAACTGATAGGAACTGGGAACTATACAGGCAAAGCCTGACGCTGTACAACAAAGAGATCAGGAAAGCCAAGCGGAAAAACTATAGGAACTTCTGTGAGGCAATAAGTAACGTCAACGAGGGCGCGAGACTGCACAAGGCAATGGCTAAAAGTGCAAGGGACAGTAATTTAGCCCTGAGGAAAGGGAATAACACCTTCACCTCCACGGATCGGGAGAAATTAGAATTGCTATTTGACACGCAATATCCGGGAAGTACTCCCAATACGGGAAACATAATGCGTGATCAACATAGAACCCCTAGGACAGTAGCTAGTGACTGGGCAGCAGCCAAGTCTATAGTTACGCCCGAGAAACTCAAATGGGCTATTGGAACCTTCCAACCGTTTAAATCACCGGGATTAGACATGATCTCTCCATCTTTCTTACAGTAGGGGCAGGAACTACTCCTAACCCGCCTGAGAAGACTAATGGTGAGCAGCCTAGCCCTTGTATACATCCCAAGTGCATGGTGCAGCGCTAGGGTGGTCTTCATCCCCAAGATCGGGAAAAAAGATATCACCAGCCCAAAGTCCTTCAGACCTATCAGCTTAACTTCGTTTTTTCTTAAAACGTTGGAAAACTGGTAGACTACAGTATCAGAAGAACATCTCTCAGAGACTGTCCGCTGCAAAACACACAGCATGCATACAGAGCAGGCCGTTCAACAGACACTGCCATTTATCAACTATGTCGCGCCCTAGAAGGGGCAATTGACAGCAAAGAAATAGCTATCTGTGCCTTTCTAGACATAGAGGGAGCCTTCGACAACACATCACATGATGCAGTTCGAGCTGCCCTGTCCAGAAGGAACATAGACACTACAACGAGCAAATGGATTGGCAACCTACTTGAATTCAGGCAAGCAACATGTACACTGGGTTCGGAAAGAGTGACAATTGCTACCAGCAAAGGCTGCCCGCAAGGAGGAGTACTGTCCCCTCTGCTATGGAGTCTGCTAGTAGATGACCTTCTCAGCAAACTTGCTGGAAAAGGAATTCAATGTCAGGGATACGCCGATGACATCGTGATAATCGCCAGAGGCAAATTTGAAGCGACACTCTGCGACATCGTCCAACTCGGACTAAGGACAACGCTAGACTGGTGCAGGGAGGTTGGACTCAACTTAAATCCTGCTAAAACAGTCATCGTTCCTTTCACAAGGAAGTACAAACTACAGAGAATGAGACAAATCTCACTGCTAGGAACTCCTATAGAAACTAACCGAGAGGTTAAATATCTAGGAATTACCTTGGATAGTAAGCTGAACTTCGCTTCCCATGTCCAAAAGACATTGGAAAAGTGTTACAGAGCACTCTATACCTGTCGGAAAATTGCTGGGAAATCCTGGGGAACCGGGCCTCAGATAATACGATGGCTATACTTAATGATCGTGAGACCAATCCTCACGTACGGAGCACTTGCATGGGGCAAACGAGCTAAGCTCATCAGCATGCAAAACCAGCTAGGAAAACTACAAAGACTTGCCTGCGTATGCATGACAGGGGCAATGAGAACCTGTCCTACAGCTGCCTTAGAAGTTTTGATGGAGCTAACACCACTCCACTATGTGATTGATATCCAACGCAAAGCTACACTCCTGAGAATAAGCACTGAGGACACAGGTAGTGGTTGCATTCTAAATAACAGGGATGCGACTAATTTGTTAGGTGAGGTGCCCCTAATACTCCACCCTAGGGATGAAATGACAGCCGAACTAATCTTCGAGCAGAACTTCACAGCACACCTAGGCAATAAGAAAGATTGGACCACACTGTCTGAAGTGCATCCGATGGCTAAACACACCATTGCATGGTACACAGATGGATCCCTGACACAACAAGGCACGGGCCTTGGAGTGGTAGGGCCTCGCATAAAATACCACGAATCCCTTGGCCAATACACCAGCATATTCCAGGCTGAGGTATGTGCCATTGGACGTTGTGCAGAGCTCAACATACAGCGTGGATACAAGGAAAAGGACATATCGATCCTTTCGGACAGCCGAGCAGCAATTACTGCTTTACATAGCAACAAAATCACCTCAAAGCTAGTCCTAGAGGTGAAGAGTAAGCTAAATATACTGGGCAGCCGAAACAGGCTGGCCCTCAGATGGATTCCGGGACATAAGGATATATCCGGAAATGAACTTGCCGACAAAATGGCAAAACTAGGAGCCGAACAGCCCCTGGTAGGCCCAGAGCCCTACTGTGGCATAGGGAGGCACACTATAAAGGAATACCTTAGGAAAGAGGAATTCGCCATGAGGCAAGAACACTGGAGGAATACCCCAGGCCTAAGGCAAGCCAAAACTCAAATAAACAACTACAACAAGAAGAGGTTCAAGGAACTTATTCAACAAGGGAAAAATTCACTTAGGATCGTTACCGGATTACTAACCGGGCACTGTAGACTGAAAAGTCACCTAGGTAAGATGGGAATAACCAGCAGTAGAACTTGCAGATTCTGCGACTTAGAGGACGAAACCTCTAGACACATCATTGCAGACTGTCCGGCGTTAGCAAGCATAAGATGTAAAATCTTAGGAACCAGAACTCTTACACCTAAGCTCCTAGGAAGAATCAACCCACTAAAACTCCTCGACTTTATTCGAGGAAGTGGGTTGATATCTGAGCTGTAGGCTCTGAATGGGGGTACAATAGATCTTATAGGTCGCGGTACTCTGGACACCCCGATATAAATAATAATAATAATAAGTCCATGCGAGCGAGATTTGGTTAGGGACAAAATTAATGAACTGCTAAAATGCAATATAATTAGGCCAAGCTGCTCGCCTTATGCAAGCCCTATATTATTAGTGAAGAAAAAAAATGGTACGGACAGACTTTGTGTTGACTTTAGAGAGCTGAATTCAAATACGATCGCTGATAAATGCCCTTTACCACTTATACAAGATCAAATCAATAAGCTTGGAGGAGTTAATTACTTTACATGTCTAGACATGGCCAGCGGATATTACCAAATTCCTTTACATTCAGATTCTATCGAGAACACTGCGTTTGTGACTCCGGATGGTCAATATGAGTTCCTGTCTATGCCATTTGGGCTCAAAAACGCACCTTCGGTTTTTCAACGATTAGTAATACAGGCGCTTGGGTATCTAGCAAATTCCTATGTCATCGTCTATATGGATGATATCATGATAGCCGCCTCAACAAAATGCGAGGCGCTAGAAAGATTACAGATCGTTCTATATGTTTTGACAAAGGCTGGGTTTTCATTCAATCTTACAAAGTGCTCATTCCTGAAAACATGGGTTCAATATTTGGGTTACAATATAAGTGCGGGTGAAATTCGTCCAAACCAACAGAAAGTTGTAGCGTTGACTGCTCTTTCGCCTCCACAGTAAGTCACTTCACTTAGACAATTTATTGGGCTAGCATCCTATTTCCGACAGTTTATTAAGGGATTTTCACAATTAATGAAACCGTTATATTTCTTAACTGCAGAGAAAAACAAATTTATTTGGAAAATATAGCATGAACAGATACGGAAATAGGTCATTGCCACTCTTACCGATAAACCAGTCCTTGTTATTTTTGATCCTAATTATCCAATCGAATTGCACACAGACGCCAGTAGCAGTGGCTACGGTGCAATTTTATTACATAAAATTATTAACAAACCCCAGGTAATATAATACTATAGCAAAACTACTTCATCGGCAGAATCAAGATATCACTCGTACGAGTTGGAAACCTTAGCTATCGTGAACGCCATTAAGCATTTTCGACATTATTTGCTGGGCAGGAACTTTGTAGTTTATACTGACTGCAACTCGCTTAAGGCGTCGAGAAATAAACAAGATTTAACCCCCAGAGCACAGCGTTGGTGGGCTTATTTGCAGTCATTCACATTCGATATTCAGTATAGAGAAGGAAAAAGAATGGCACACGTTGACTTTTAATCGAGAAATCACCTTTCACAAAAGTCTACTACAACCGCAAAAATAGTCGAAGAAAAAAGAGTAAATTTAGCTGAAATTTCAAGCAACTGGCTTATTGCTGAACAACGTCGAGATTTGAACATAATCGAAATTGTTAAACATTTTAAAAACATTTCTCTGCCTGAAGATATTGCGAAAACCTATGAATTAAGGGCAGAAGTTCTTCATCGAAAAATACAAAGGAATGGGAGAACACGTTGTTTACCAGTGGTGCCACGAGCTTTCAGATGGACTGTCATAAATCAAGTTCATGAGTCCATTATGCATTTAGGTTTCGAAAAGACATTGGATAAAAGTTACGATTTCTACTGGTTTGTCAATATGTCAAAATACGTAACAAAATTTGTCGACAACTGCATATCTTGCAAAATGTCAAAATCCACTTCAGAAAATATACAGGCTGAGTTGCATTCAATACCAAAAGTCACTATTCCTTGGCACACTATCCACATCGATATCACAGGAAAGTTAAGTGGCAAGAGTGACCAGAAGGAGTATGTTATTGTTCAGATAGACGCGTTTACCAAATATGTCTATCTTAGTCATAGTCTTAAATTAGAAAGTGAGAGTTGTATAAGGGCCGTTCAATCTGCCGTTTCAGGGAAGGTGTTTTACAGGCGCAAAGTTCAGTCAATTTTGTTCAGATCAACAAAAATAAACTTGCATTTGATAGCCACTGGTGCAAGTCGAGCTAATGGTCAAGTGGAGCGAACCATGAGCACGTTGAAGAATATGTTAACGGCGGTTGAAACTGGAACACAGTCTTGGCAGGATGTGTTGGGAGAGGTGCAGTTGGGAATCAATTGTACAACCAACCGCACTACGAAAGCAAGTCCTTTAGAAATGTTATTGGGAAAGGTAGCACGGCCATAAGGATTACTTCCACCTAGTGATATAGAAAATGTTATTGATCTGCCAAACGTAAGAGCGCAAGCTGCAAATAATGTATTAGCCAGTGCAGCTTATGATAAAGAACGATTTGATAGAAATAAGACAAAAGTAACAAAGCACAAAGTTGGAGATTTTGTGTTACTTAAAAGCGAAGAAAGACACCAGACCCAGCTAAGTCCAAAATTTAAGGGGCAGGTACATTTTAAAGTCATTATAATATAAAAGAAGAAGAAAAACAAAGAAACGAAAAGAAAGAAAGAAAAATTGAATTGAATTGATAAAAAAATTATGGTTATTGAACTCAATACTGTTTTGTGAAACTGTTAATATGCTAATTTGTAAAGAATTAAGGAAAGAAAATTGGATTTTGTTATGAAACTATTTAATGTTCAGTTTAATAATTAAAAGAAAGAAAGAAAATTCTAATTTTGTTATTTTCTACACGAGGTCGTGTTAGGGTCAGGATGGCCGTGTCGGCGCATTGAAACTGCGTGGAAATTTCACCAGAAAAATAATATTGCATCAGCCTCTTGTGCTGTGAGTGTGTGGTTGCCAGGCAACCGTTGTCAGGCAACCGTTGCCTGCATGTTGTCGCTTTAAGAAGTTCCGTTATAGCGAGGCGACAGTTTTGTGTCGCTGTCGCCGAGCGTGTTTCGGCATACGTGGTAGACACAGTATGCAGAGAATTAGACGCAGGGAGTTGCGTACCAGAACTTGGAGAGTGTGCAAGGCCGAAACACGTTGCGCTAGTACAATGACAGACAACGACAACGATCACAATTCGACATCAGAAGTGAGATCTGGCCACCAGCCTTCAACACTAGATGGACCATGGCGTACCCTGATGGAATTGCAAAATAAAAACTTAATTGAACTAGTGAGAGCCATAAAAACAACTGTACCTGATGCAGGGCGTAACAAAATTGTGCAACTACCCAAATTCAACCCAGACAAACCAGGCGCCAACTCATCATCGTGGTGCACAACTGTTGAAATAATTTTACAAGAAAACACATTGAGAAGCAGTGCGTTGGTTATGGCTTTGAGTTCAGCTTTAGAAGGAAGTGCTTCGCAATGGCTTTCTCAAGTGTGCTATGCTGAAATTACTTGGCCCGAGTTTAAACAATTGTTTATACAACGCTTCGACACTATAGAAACACCAGCCGCTATGTTTCTTAATATGCTATCAAATCGACCGACTGATGGCGAGAGTCTGGCCGTTCATGCAAGTCGCATGGTTACCGAAATAACGACGAAATGGCGCCAAATGGATAACGAAGAGATTGCTGTGTCTGTGACCCTTGCGCTGCTGGCAAGCTTCGATCACCGATTGCAGCGTTTAAGTTTCACATCCAATGTTCGAACCAGAGGCGATCTACAGTCCGAATTAAAAGCGTTCACTTTTATTAAAAGGAAAAGCGGCGCTATGGAGCATCAGTCTGAAACTTATTCTAAACGGCAAAAACAACCACCGATAGAGTGCCATTTCTGCGGAAAATGTTTGAATGCAGATTCAGGAAACAACAGAATCAATTCGCGACTGATAAAACCCAACATGGCAGGCATGATGTTCATCACCGTGGAAAATCAAATGTAACTTGCTACAAGTGCGGAGAATTGGGTCACATATCTACCCAATGTACAAAGAAGGAAGCTGATATGAACAAGGCATTCAACCGGGAAAAGCGAGTGGAACAGTGCAGCGTTGCAGTACCAAAGGGATGCCTGAACCATAGAGGCCAATTTTTTTAAATCACCTTCGATTCGAGATCGGAATGCTCATTGATAAAAGAAAAGCTAAGTATCAAATTCTGGTAAAAGATTCAATAATATTGTTATGTTAAAAGGTATCGGCAGCAATGGAATATGTAGTACTGTACAAATATTAAGCAATGTAAAAATTGACGATTATTGTATTGAAATTTTGTTTCATGTAATAGGCGATGATGATATGCAAAACGACATTGTAATTGGCCGTAAGATATTAAATCAGGGTCTTGATATTGTCATTTCATCAAACCAATTTAAAATCTCAAAGACCAAAGTAGTTAATTTATGTACCGGCAATGAGCCAGCCGATATTAATACTGAGCTTGAGGGACAAGATAAAATAAAACTACATTCACTGTTGGCAAAGTACTCAAATTCGTTCATAACTGGTATTCCAAGTACTAAAGTCAGAATTGGCGAAATGAAAATAAGATTGATTGATCCAACAAAAACCGTACAAAGAAGGCCATATCGTTTAAGTCCATGCGAGCGAGATTTGGTTAGGGGCAAAATTAATGAACTGCTAAAATGCAATATAATTAGGCCAAGCTGCTCGCCTTATGCAAGCCCTATATTATTAGTGAAGAAAAAAAATGGTACGGACAGACTTTGTGTTGACTTTAGAGAGCTGAATTCAAATACGATCGCTGATAAATGCCCTTTACCACTTATACAAGATCAAATCAATAGGCTTGGAGGAGTTAATTACTTTACATGTCTAGACATGGCCAGCGGATATTACCAAATTCCTTTACATTCAGATTCTATCGAGAACACTGCGTTTGTGACTCCGGATGGTCAATATGAGTTCCTGTCTATGCCATTTGGGCTCAAAAACGCACCTTCGGTTTTTCAACGATTAGTAATACAGGCGCTTGGGTATCTAGCAAATTCCTATGTCATCGTCTATATGGATGATATCATGATAGCCGCCTCAACAAAATGCGAGGCGCTAGAAAGATTACAGATCGTTCTATATGTTTTGACAAAGGCTGGGTTTTCATTCAATCTTACAAAGTGCTCATTCCTGAAAACATGGGTTCAATATTTGGGTTACAATATAAGTGCGGGTGAAATTCGTCCAAACCAACAGAAAGTTGAAGCGTTGAAGCCTCTCACTGTCCGACTCTGAGTCGCTATCTTGTATATTATTCCTATAAGTTAGGAATGGGGAGCTCATTTCCATGAAATGCTAAGTTCCACCAACAAAAGAGATGCGGTGTCGGGTTCGAGTACCGGCATGGAGTGGCGAAGCAATAAAAAACCCAAAGAGAGGCTAATACAAAGAATTTTATGAATAAGCAAAAAATACAACGACACAAAAGGGCTGAATTAAATGCCCATAATTTGATGAGACAGTTCCGTCGCCAACAAAATTATTTAAATAAATGCACAATTAAAATATTCTGGCAGCGATTTATTTGGTTTATTTATTCGAAGTTAAACACATGGAGATGCCGGGCAGTATAAAGATTCAGGTGCTTACTTAAATGGTTCCCCAAACCAACAGAAAGTTGAAGCGTTGAAGCCTCTCACTGTCCGACTCTGAGTCGCTATCTTGTATATTATTCCTATAAGTTAGGAATGGGGAGCTCATTTCCATGAAATGCTAAGTTCCACCAACAAAAGAGATGCGGTGTCGGGTTCGAGTACCGGCATGGAGTGGCGAAGCAATAAAAAACCCAAAGAGAGGCTAATACAAAGAATTTTATGAATAAGCAAAAAATACAACGACACAAAAGGGCTGAATTAAATGCCCATAATTTGATGAGACAGTTCCGTCGCCAACAAAATTATTTAAATAAATGCACAATTAAAATATTCTGGCAGCGATTTATTTGGTTTATTTATTCGAAGTTAAACACATGGAGATGCCGGGCAGTATAAAGATTCAGGTGCTTACTTAAATGGTTCCCCGATTTTATTTTACCGGCTATTTTACGTCTGGGCGCAAATTAATAGAATAATGAGGTCAAGTGAATAAGCGGATTGTCGTCGGCAAACGGCGGCTTCTCATGACTTCTTGGTGGGGGTGGACGACAGGTCCACTGCTGGCTGCTGATTATTGGCTGTTGGCTGCTGGCTGCTGGCCGGCTGGCCGAAGAGTTCCCAATGATGAATTAGGAAGTTCTAAGAGTGACTGCCCTTCCTTACCCACTGGCCTAGGGACTCAGACAGTTATTCAATAATAAGGTTTTATCGACAGATTGTCGGTATTAAGTTTACACGAACAGTGGCTCTTTATTCTTTGAATCAGAACTGAACATAAAGCTAACATAAAGAGATTCATAGCGGCCACTCAAATGGGAAGTGCTTGCCGTCGCTCGGTTAACTTTGTTAACTTATACACTTTATATGGTCGGAAAAGCTTCCTGTTACATACTTCTCAACGAATACAATATACCCTTTTACTCTACGAGTAACGGGTATAATAATGTTTTCTTTTATGAAAAATATCATAGTAGCCATGTTAAGTATATTATCATAAATATAATAATTTAAATGCAACTTTAAGAAATGATTAAATTTAAGAAATGTAATCATTTAAGCAGTGCTGGATTCTACGTATATACTTGTACCTAGGTTCATAAACTCTGACACCCCGCGTAGTCGGTAAAAACGAAGACGAGTAGACTCTTATGACGATTACTTAGGTAGGACGATATAAGTTTAATAGAGGTGTCGAAAAAATTACATATGATCTTCAATTTACTGCGGAGAATCGCATGGTTAACAGTATCGAACGATTTACCAAAAGTGAGAAGTGTTAAGAGTGTAGCCTGCCTGTTATCGAGTTTATTCCTGATATCCTCTGAAATCTTTATAAATTGTTTAAATTGTTTTGCTGGATAAATTGTTGTATCTGGGATGCGAATATTTGCTCAAATGCTTTGGAGAGATATGGAAGCTATAGGCCTATAATCATTCATTCCCTTAGGTGTTGGAATTAAATATATGTGCTATTAGTGGAAATATCTGAGGCAGTAGAATTTTTACAAATTTTGGATTGATATCGTCCAAGCCTGTGGCGTTAGATTTCACTTTTATTATTGCGTCAGGTCATTCCCAGCCAGAGAGTGTGGTGTGGCAGCAGGAGCTACCCTGCCAGCACGCCCACCTCTAGGCTCTGTTAGGCCAAAATCTATCAGACAGCTGAAGAAGCAGGACGCTCTTCCAGCCCTAGGACAGCCCGGAGGACTGGACGACCCCAACTGGCGTGGCCTGCCAGGGTCGAAGGTAAAGTGATACCTTAGGTTAATCATGCAGGCCATGACACCGGAGGAGGCCTTGAAGAAGGCAAATGAACAAAGGTAGCAGCCGGCATTGGGGGCAGTACCGGCTGGCGAACGGCTGAACACCAGCCGCACACCATTAACAGATACCCCCAAGAGGTCTAGGCACGGCACAGGGGCTAGTGAGACGTCCTCACGGGTCCCTTGGCAAGAGGAGCCTAGCACATCAGCAGTAGAAGCGGCAGAAAAGGCAAAGGTGCAGGCCAGGAAGATACCTTCCCAGCCCCACCAAAACCAGAAGCCGACAACCGCTGGAGGACGACCCTCTAGCTCGGTACCACCGGTCATCGTCCGACTTACGCGGAGGCTGCCAAGAAAGCCACGCTTATCAGGGTGGCCATACTCCCGGAGGGTTTCCCGGCGGCCAGCCTGACCGCGGAGGAACTATCCGGGCTCCAGGAATCGGTCATGGACGAGATGCTCACGTCAGCGTGGAGCGGTCCGGTCGTTTTCAGGGGAATCCACTTCAGGGTGGGTTACCTGATTATCGACTGCCTGGATGAAGGCTCAGCTGAGTGGCTCAAGACTGCCGTACCTCAGCTGCGGACGTGGAAGGGAGTACCCCTAGAAACCAGCACGGGAGCAGACATCCCGGCAGCATAAAACGCCACGTTGTTCTGCCCGAGGAGCTCCGACCGGACCAATGAGGAAATATTGGCCTTCATTGGTTTCCAAAACCGGGTCGAGACGGACGCCTGGAAGGTCATCTCCAGGAAGAACGACGGAGCTGGTGCACTCTTGGTCGTAGGGATGGACCAGACCGGAAGGGATGAGATAGTGGAGCGTGACCACAAACTCAACTTCCGGTTTGGCCACGTCACCGTGAGCGGTCTGAAAAAGACCAAGAGAGCTCCGGAAGAGACGCCCAATGACGGCACATGCAAGGCTGTCGAGGATACCCTCGAACAACCGAATGTGGAGCCGAAGTCACAGAGTGGTGAACAGGATGAACAATCCATCACCAGCATGGACATTGGGGACGACCAAGGGGATGGACACCCTATGTCATCCCAGGAGCTGGCCCAGGAGCTCCTCCTGGACGAAAGCTGCGAAGAAGCCGAGGTTACCGTGATAGCCGGTGGTGGAGAGACTTGCTCTCTCTCTTTACCAGACATCACGGAGCACCAAACCTCGGAGTGATGGCTGCAACAAGCAGCACTTGGCTAGCCCAGGTAAACATCCATCGGGCCAAAGCAGCATTTGCTGTCTTGGCGAGGATAATCACCTCCCAACACCTCGGACTAGCCCTTGTACAGGAGCCATGGTGGCACCATGGCATTAAAGGCCTGGACACGAAAGACACTAAGGTAATATGCGATCCAGGAGGATTACCTCCCAGATCATGCATCGTTATAAGGAAAGATATCAATTACAGTATCTTTTCAAAGTTCATGAGCAGAGACTGCGTCGCCGTAGCCATCAACGGCACAGGAGTTGCACCAAAGCTAGCAGTGGCCTCCGCCTACTTTGCCGGGGAGGAGGCCTGTCCACCGCCAGGAATACCCGGGCTCGTGGACCACTGCCGGACAAACAAGATCCCCCTCATCATAGGATGCGATGCCAACGCGCATCATGTGATCTGTGGCAGCACGGATGTCAACAACAGAGGTGAGCAATTACTAGAATTTATTTTAAACAATAACCTAGAGATCTGTAACGTCGGCGCCAGGCCGACATTTGTTACTAGGGTACGAGAAGAGGTGCTAGACATAACTCTAGTAACCAATTCTTTTAAACACCACATTAAGAACTGGCATGTGTCACCAGAAGAATCAATGTCAGACCACAGGACAATTTTGTTTGAAGTAGCCTTCAATACAAAAAGATGTAACCCTAAAAGAAACCCCAGGAAAACAAACTGGGACAAGTTCAGGTCCACTCTAGAGCTCAATCTTTCCAACGAACCCTCAGGATACCCTAGACATCCCTTGGAATTATATAGAGCGGTAGACAACCTAGGTCACGAAATAGTGAATGCCTTTGAAGACAGTTGTCCTCTAGGTAGACAGAGGCGGGAAACAGACGCACCATGGTGGAATGCTAGTCTTGAACGACTACGAGTAACCACTCGGAAGCTCTTCAACAAACCAAAAACTGATAGAAACTGGGAACTGTACAGGCAAAGCCTCACGCTCTACAACAAAGAGATCCGGAAAGCCAAACGGGAAAACTATAGGAATTTCTGTGAGGCAATAAGTAACGTCAACGAGGGCGCGAGACTGCACAAGGAAATGGCTAAAAGTGCAACGGACAGTAATTTAGCCCTGAGGAAAGGGAATAACACCTTCACCTCCACGAATAGGGAAAAATTAGAATTGCTATTTGACACGCATTTCCCGGGAAGTACTCCCATTACGGGAAACATAATGCGTGATCAACATAGAACCCCTAGGACAGTAGCTAGTCACTGGGCAGCAGCCAAGTCTAAAGTTACGCCCGAGAATTAGACATGATCTCTCCATCTTTCTTACAGCAGAAGCAAGAACTACTCCTAACCCGCCTAAGAAGACTAATGGTGAGCAGCCTAGCCCTTGGATACATCCCAAGTGCATGGTGTAGAGCTAGGGTGGTCTTCATCCCCAAGATCGGGAAGAAAGATATCACCAGCCCAAAGTCCTTCAGACCTATCAGCTTATCTTCGTTTGGTCTTAAAACGTTGGAAAAACTGGTAGACTACAGTATCAGAAGAACAGCTCTCAGAGACTGTCCGCTGCAAGACACACAGCATGCATACAGAGCAGGCCGTTCAACAGACACTGCACTTGTAGTGAACAGCCCGCCGCGCGTTGGCGTGCCGTTATTATTTAGACAGCACCAGATGTTCGGAAAATATTCCATCTAGTGTATAGAAGAGTCGGAGTCGTGCACTTCTAGCATTGCTCGGTACTAAACTTGCCGAATGGGGGGTGGTTCTTTCCTCGTCCTCTATATGATAAACACTGTCACACAAAACAAAAAAAGTTTTAATTGCACTAAGCGGTAATCTAACAGGTTCCAAACAAATAGGGATGTAAACAGACTTTTTGATAAGCGGACGGACGATGAAGACTAAGTAGATCAAGATTAATCAAGAGTTCGGGGTAGCTAGGTGATATTCACTTCCCGATCGGTACCCTCCATACCTTGATAACACGTGAGAAATTCGGCCGTTATCCCTTATTTGATTTTATTTATAAATTCACGAACTTAATTCATGTAACAGCAGCATTGTATTTCAAACACGGACTTATGTGGTCCAAATTAATCAAACATTTTCATTTTTAAATTCAAATTACTTATTATCAAACAAAATATTCACATATACGCGTCCGGTGCGTTTCATTCTATATGCTTTAACTTATAGACGATCAGTTATTAACGGGATATTTTTCCTTAACCTTATCATTATTCAATAGCAGATAATAATACAAAGTAAATTATGTATACATATATATATACACGTTCAAGCCTATCCGATTAAACGACTCACAATCAAATCCCCAAAAATATTTTATTCATGAAATGCGATATAAGGTTTTCGTTCACTTACGAATATCCGTTGACGCAGTTTCGTTGGGCCCATCGAAGGTGCTGCAGCAACCTACATTATGTAAAGTTATCAGAAAAATTGGTTTTTACAGTGGGCTGAGCATGTGTGTGATTTGCACGGCTGGGGTTTATAATATAATTTATCTCGTATAAATGGATCCTAAATAAACGGCTATGATCAAAAACCTAAAATACAAGAGTTATTAAAAACAAATCTAAACTATATTTACAAAAGAAAAGAGAAACTCGACTGTTCGTCACATTTTTAAATTTACAACATCTCCCAGTAATCCTTAGTCCAGAGACTGATCGAAGAAAATATCCTCCTTGGGCAACTTGCTAAATCCTGGGTTTCGTCAGTTATACTTTATTCTTGCCGCGCGTGGCGCGTGCTGGTGAGGTTATGAAGCTGCAGTCAGATGACTGCCTCAACGCCTTCCATAAGATTGGGGTGATCCTAGATCATGGTGGCCGCGAGTGGCGTGCTGTGCGCAGCGGTCTCAGCGCAGTTTATAGTTTGTAGACGGCTGTTATTTTTGGCCACACATATGTAATGTTGATAATGCAACAAAATAACACCATCACTTTCTGACCTGCCTATCGTATTCACAATTACCTTCTGTAGTTTTTTTTTTAATAAAATGCACTATAACTCAATATTGGCTGTCTCGCCGGTATAAAACACTTTTCACTAGTTACACGTGGCGTTAAAATTTTTATTCACTGTTTTACGATTTAAAATGAAGTGAACGAAAATTCTGGCATGCGCTGTTGTCTGCACTAAGCGAGGTTGCGAATCCTTCCAGGTTTTTGTTCTCGTTTCTGGCTCCTACGCGCTTTCGCTGACGCGCGAGAGAGATCGCGCTATGCGACTCCGTCAACACGAGAGAACGATGCGACTAGCTGACGCTCGTCTGCCTGCTTAACGCAACGTTGCCAACTTCAATAAAATTTTCCCAAACTTCTTTCGCTTATTCTCTGCCTACGCACGCAACTGTTCTGAGAGAAAGAGAGAGCGCTATTCGATCATGTCAGCGATATACACTACTTGTGACTCGAGGGATATACGAATTTGAAGGGCAAAATACATTTCGCTAAATTCATTGAAATTAATTTTCCTATAAATTCTGGCCCCCACAACCACAGTTAACTCAGCCAGAGTAACATCTCGCCGAGGGGTTAACTGAAAAAGGGCATTGTGCATTATCTCTTGAATATATCACGTCCTTATGTCTTTTAAATGATATACGCCTAATGATTTCTTGGCTTCATTCTCTAACTCATAATAAGTCGGGCTGATCTTCTTTGTAACGGATGCTTTTATGAAAACAGGGGCTAGCTTGCTATTGAACTTTTTCCCCGCATTGCTTTGAGCGAAACTGCGGGCGAATACAGAGTCTCCAACTTTCAGATGTACCGATCGACTCCGCAAATTATATACCCTAGCATTTGCTGAATGAGATGTCGGCAGATTTTAATGCCACATTGTCGGTCAATGCGCTTAAATTCCTAAGCAACTCATTGTCCCGCCCGTTGATTATCATATTCTGTCCAAAACAAAGTAAATACGGAGAAAATCCTGTACTCCTATGTATGCTCGATCTTAACGAAGCGCTTATCGCGTCGATGTTTGAATCCCAACTCGCCTACGTATGCTCTAATTGCTGCTAAAACGGATCTATTTGTTCGCTCACTCGCGTTGGCTTGTGGCGAATAGATAGCTAGTACAAGCGTGTTTTACACCAAATCGATTAAGAAATGCTCTAAAATAATCTGATTTAAACTGATAGCCATTATCTGTCAGTATGGATTCTGGTGCTCCGAAAGTATAAAATACGTGCTTTTCCAAATATTCACAAATTCTCTCAGAAGTAAATTTCCGTAACGGCTGCAAGAAATGAAACTTTGTATTATGATCGAGGACTATTAGTAGACCTATATTTCCTTTCTTGGACCTCGGATATGGACCAAGAAGATCCATGTAGAGCTTCTGAAAAGGTCGATCAGAATTTACTGGTCTGCCCATGGGTGGTCTAAGAACTCGGTTTGGGCTCTTTGTTGACTTGCAAACGGAACATTCTGACACATAATTGCTTAGTTGCGTTACCGTCTGATCTTATCGATCATCTTGCTCATGCCGATATGTGCAGCATCGGGTGCGTTATGTGCTCGGGCTAAAACTTCGTCTACAAGGTTCATGGGAACCCAGAGTTTCCATGACTCCTCGTTCTGCAATAAATTTCCCTTGGCTGGTTCGGTCCTTTTATACACAAAATCATCCACGACCCTGAGATCAGGAAGGCGTGATTGGTTACTTTGAATTTGTTTCCTTATTTCATTATCCTGTTCTGACTGAAACTCCTTTGAAGCCAGATCAATCAGAGGTCCTTCATCATTTATCTCAGAAATTAATTCCTCTTCGCGACGCGACAATGCGTCCGCAACCACATTTTGAGATCCACTGCGATGCTTGATCGTGAACGAGAAACCCTGCAGACGAATCGACCATCTTGCTAAACGTCCTGTCAGGTCTTTCTGTCTCATCAGCTATTGCAATGCTGAATGATCAGTAATCACACAAAAATCTTGTCCTTCGATATACGCTCTGAACTTGCTAATGCCCTTTATAACTGCTAAGTACTCTAATTCACTGACTGGGTAATTTCGCTGCGGCTTCGTTATTTTTTCCGACATATATGCTATAGGCAATTCGACTCCATCTTCGTTTTCTTGAGCTAAAACGCAACCCAGACCGTATAAGCTAGCATCACAAAGTAATATAAATGGCTTCTTGAAATCCGGAGTTCTTAAAACTGGAGATGAAATTAATTTGGCTTTTAGCTGAGTAAACGCCTTATCTGCTTCTTTAGACCAAGTAAGAACTTTGTTTTTCTTCAACAGGTCTGTCAAAGGAACGGCTATCGTGTCATAGTTATCCACAAAACGCCTGTACCAGCCCGCTAAACCTAGAAATCTACGTAACTGTTTGACGGTGGTTGGTATTGGGAATTGTTCAATCGCGCTTACTTTGCCTGGGTCAACTTTCAGTTCACCATGTCCTATGACAAAACCTAGATACTTAATTTCAGTCATACAGAGAAGTTCTTGACTATGTTGATTGTAATATTTGCGCTGCGAAGGTACGAAGCGACTTCTTCTAAAAGTTCCATATGCGACTCGAAATCATCTGACAAAATCAAAATGTCGTCTAAGTATACGAACACTCTAGTACGCAACTTAGCAGGTATAACTACATCCATTAGTCTACACAAGGTTTGAGCTGCATTACAAAGACCAAAAGGCATCACCTTGTACTGGTACAGAGGCCTGTTCGGTATAGTAAAAGCTGTATATTGTCTGGACTTCTCCTCAAGTGGTATTTGCCAGAAAGCGTGTTTCATATCAAGACCAGTGATGAAGCGTGCAGGAAGTAGTCGACTTAATATCCCGTCTATATAAGGTAGTGGATAAGCGTATTTTACAGTTAACTTATTCACCTCTCTCGAATCGAGACATAAGCGAATTTTTGTTCTTTTCTTGACGAGAACACAGCTGCTGCTCCATGGACTTTTAGATTCTTCAATCACGCCTAACGCTAATATATTTTTTAATTCAGAAAACATCAGATTCTCTTTGGCTGGCGAGATTGGCCAGTGGCGTTGCTTAACTGGTTTCGCGTCAGCTACATCGATAACATGCTCCATTAAATGAGTTCTACCAAGACCATCCTTTTCGTAATAAAGTAACTTAGTTATAACTGCATCTAGTTTTTCTTTTTGTCCTGCTGACAGTAAATGCACGTTTGGCATATCCAAAACGTCGTCTTCTCGGCCTACGTCTAACTCCAAGACGGCTTGTTTGTCATCGACTATTTTGTTGAGTAAACCGAAGTCACGCCAAAAATCAATCCCAAGATAAACATCTTGTTTGAGGTCTGGGATTATAAAGAACTCTACTGGCTTGGTAAGCTCGCGATAACTGATTTCAACTTTTAGTTTTCCTGTAACTGAACATTCGGCGTCGTTTGCCGTTTGAATTCTGCCTGAACACTTACTCACTTTTGGATGTTGGCCTAATTCTTTAGCTGCTGTACCACCTATACAACTTATGGACGCACCTGAGTCCAATAAGGCTACATATTGATGATTAGCTATGCTTATATCAGTATAAAGTCGATTGTCAGAGTTCATAAAAATTGCGGAGATCAGTTTCTTTCGGCTTCCTAGAACCTTTTTCCAGAAACTGCGCATCCGACTGGTTGAACGTCTGGTTTTCTCAATAAAATTGCAAGAGCTAACGTCTCCAAAGATTCGTTTTCTTGCTGCTGCGTATTTCGCTATTCTAACATGATATGGCTGGGGGTATTCGACGATAGCTGGTAATATTCTGTCCGGTTGTTTATTAGAAATATCCGTGCTTAATTCTATATATTGTTCTGTCTGGGTACCACTATCGGATTTTACTGCCTCGGATACGACGCGTGGTTTTTGACCGGCGCATCCATTAGATAGTTTTCCGAAGGGTTGCACTTTTGGCATTTGGTCTTGTATGTGTTCTTTGCCCCACATCCAAAGCAAAAGATAATGCGAACTTCAAGACAACCGTCAAAACGATGTCCAAGTTGCTCACAATTCCAACATTTAAATTACTTGCGTATCGCTGCTATTTCAGCCGATTCGCTAACGCTAACATCTTGTTCTATCTGAGAGACAAACGAGCGTTGCTGAAGACTTACTCTTCGCTGGTTGAGCTTTAAATTGCTTGCAAAACTGCTCGTGAGTCCTGATTTCTTCTCTAAGACTAGCTAAAGTGTTTATGCGTAAATGCATAAGTTCATACTGAAGAGAAGGCTTAGAATGCCGTATAAGAAGTCAAACCAAGGATTCTTCTGAGATTGGGTTACCCAAACGAGCAACAAGCTTTTCCACTTGAATTGATATTCTTCAAATGGCTCTTTATCTGCTTGACGTCTGCTATTTATTGATTCCCAAATATCCATATCGGTATCACTCTCTTTAAACTTATTACGGAACTCCCTACAAAATTCTACCCAATTGAATTGACGATACGTCCGATGAAATCTCCAGTACCATTCACTAGCCTTGCCGACGAAAAATAAATGCAAATTATCGCACAGTTGACGATCTCCATTTAAATTATGTCTAGCTAATGCTTGCACTCGATAAAGAAATTCCTCAGCTTGTAAACCTTACATGGATCCATCAAACTTGATGTGCCAGCTCTGAATAATATTCGGCACCTTGTCTGGCTGAATCGAAGAAATTGACCTATCGACACGCTGAGTATTCAGACGAATATCCTGATACACAGTTCCTGTAGAATTTACTTTCGCTGGTCGTTCTTGATTATCGGTCATCCTCCTATTCGGAGTTTGAACTGAACTGCCAATCTGTAGACTCGCTATTTGCCTTCTAATTAGCTCAAACAGTTCTTGCCTAAAGCTTTGCTGCTGCGCTTGCATAGCAGTGCGAACTACTCTCTCTATATCCTCCAAATTTTCCGCTCTAGAAACATCTACCACTGAGTCTGTGTCTAAACTTCGCTCATGGCGATCCTCTAGCTGGTTTCGGTTCGACCTAAGTGTCATTCCAGCACGTGGTGCTGTACCTCTCTGATGTCCTGCATTTCTACCTCTTCTACCGCCTGCTCTACCTCTACCTGCGTTTCTGCCGGCCGGTAAAATATTGTTTGCCGCATTAACTTCTCCTGTCCTTCTATCAGCAGCTGACAATTCCGCTAACAGGTTGTTGTTTGACAAAGATAATTGTTGCACCGTGCACTCACGATTGCAAACTGGGCATCCACTCGACTCACGCACATAATCTCTGATACACTGGTGGTGGAATGTATGACCACACGGCGTAGATGCTGTTAAATCGTTCGCGATCAATGGTTGTGTACAAATTGTACAGGATGTTATCTCAGCGTCCACCGCGAGTGATAAATCGAGATTTCTGTGACGTACAGACATTTTCGACAAATTTTTTTTTTTTTTTTAATTGGCTACAAAAGAATTGATTTACTCTGGTCCGTGTTTGTTTTTACAACTGCTTGCTTGTTACATAAAATACTCCTAATTATATCTGGATCACTTGTCAAATTAAATCAATTTAATCAAAATTCTTTTGTATTCTTGCCTCTCAAGTGACGTTTCCTACACTGGTCAGAGATCGAAGTCTCTCCAATACTCTGCATTTCCTAGCATAGACTATCAGCTTTTGAAACTAGTTTAACGAAAAATTGCTGAAAACGAGGTATAAAGTAACGGTTGGTTCTGGTCGACTATTCCGTAAGAACTCGAAATACAATCGCGAATCCTAGAGACCTAGTTCTCTTTACCATAATTCAAGGCGGCCGCGTCTCCAAACAACAAATTTATAGTATGCCTCAAACAACTGAGAAATGAAACTAAGCTTAGGCTGAATCTACCAAAAAAAAAAAAAAAAAAATAGCAAAGCAATACCGTGCAGCAAAAGCTTCTCCTAGCGTCCTGCACTTTGAAATACACAGATATCTCGGTGGTTTCGGTTCCTAGGGTTTTTGTACTTGGAAATGGAATTCCCCAAATACTTTTTGTTTAACATTAAGCTTCTGGTTGCCCCACGTTTGGGCGCCATTTTCTTATTTGTGTCGTGTACAGCATGCCGCGCGTTGGCGTGCCGTTATTATTTAGGCAGCACCAGATGTTCGGAAAATATTCCATCTAGTGTATAGAAGAGTCGGAGTCGTGCACTTCTAGCATTGCTCGGTACTAAACTTGCCGGATGGGGGGTGGTTCTTTCCTCGTCCTCTATATGATAAACACTGTCACACAAAACAAAAAAAGTTTTAAGTGCACTAAGCGGTAATCTAACAGGTTCCAAACAAATAGGGATGTAAACAGACTTTTTGATAAGCGGACGGACGATGAAGACTAAGTAGATCAAGATTAATCAAGAGTTCGGGGTAGCTAGGTGATATTCACTTCCCGATCGGTACCCTCCATACCTTGATAACACGTGAGAAATTTGGCGGTTATCCCTTATTTGATTTTATTTATAAATTCACGAACTTAATTCATGTAACAGCAGCATTGTATTTCAAACACGGACTTATGTGGTCCAAATTAATCAAACATTTTCATTTTTAAATTCAAATTACGTATTATCAAACAAAATATTCACATATACGCGTCCGGTGCGTTTCATTCTATATGCTTTAACTTATAGATGATCAGTTATTAACGGGATATTTTTCCTTAACCTTATCATTATTCAATAGCAGATAATAATACAAAGTAAATTATGTATACATATATATATACACGTTCAAGCCTATCCGATTAAACGACACACAATCAAATCCCCAAAAATATTTTATTCATGAAATGCGATATAAGGTTTTCGTTCACTTACGAATATCCGTTGACGGAGTTTCGTTGGGCCCATCGAAGGTGCTGCAGCAACCTACATTATGTAAAGTTATCAGAAAAATTGGTTTTTACAGTGGGCTGAGCATGTGTGTGATTTGCACGGCTGGGGTTTATAACATAATTTATCTCGTATAAATGGATCCTAAATAAACGGCTATGATCAAAAACCTAAAATACAAGAGTTATTAAAAACAAATCTAAACTATATTTACAAAAGAAAAGAGAAACTCGACTGTTCGTCACATTTTTAAATTTACAACATCTCCCAGTAATCCTTAGTCCAGAGACTGATCGAAGAAAATATCCTCCTTGGGCAACTTGCTAAATCCTGGGTTTCGTCAGTTATACTTTATTCTTGCCGCGCGTGGCGCGTGCTGGTGAGGTTATGAAGCTGCAGTCAGATGACTGCCTCAACGCCTTCCATAAGATTGGGGTGATCCTAGATCATGGTGGCCGCGAGTGGCGTGCTGTGCGCAGCGGTCTCAGCGCAGTGTATAGTTTGTAGACGGCTGTTATTCTTGGCCACACATATGTAATGTTGATAATGCAACAAAATAACACTATCACTTTCTGACCTGCCTATCGTATTCACAATTATTTTCTGTAGTTTTTTTTTTAATAAAATGCACTATAACTCAATATTGGCTGTCTCGCCGGTATAAAACACTTTTCACTAGTTACACGTGGCGTTAAAATTTTTATTCACTGTTTTACGATTTGAAATGAAGTGAACGAAAATTCTGGCACGCGCTGTTGTCTGCACTAAGCGAGGTTGCGAATCCTTCCAGGTTTTTGTTCTCGTTTCTGGCTCCTACGCGCTTTCGCTGACGCGCGAGAGAGATCGCGCTATGCGACTCCGTCAACACGAGAGAACGATGCGACTAGCTGACGCTCGTCTGCCTGCTTAACGCAACGTTGCCAAACTTCAATAAAATTTTCCCAAACTTCTTTCGCTTATTCTCTGCCTACGCACGCAACTGTTCTGAGAGAAAGAGAGAGCGCTATTCGATCATGTCAGCGATATACACTACTTGTGACTCGAGGGATATACGAATTTGAAGGGCAAAACACATTTCGCTAAATTCATTGAAATTAATTTTCCTATAAATTCTGGGCCCCACTCGCCGAGGGGTTAACTAAAAAAGGGCATTGTGCATTATCTCTCGAATATATCACGTCCTTATGTTTTTTAAATGATATACGCCTAATGATTTCTTGGCTTCATTCTCTAACTCATAATAAGTCGGGCTGATCTTCTTTGTAACGGATGCTTTTATGAAAACAGGGGCTAGCTTGCTATTGAACTTTTTCCCCGCATTGCTTTGAGCGAAACTTTCAGATGTACCGATCGACTCCGCAAATTATATACCCTAGCATTTGCTGAATGAGATGTCGGCAGATTTTAATGCCACATTGTCGGTCAATGCGCTTAAATTCCTAAGCAACCCATTGTCCCGCCCGTTGATTATCATATTCTGTCCAAAACAAAGTAAATACGGAGAAAATCCTGTACTCCTATGTATGCTCGATCTTAACGAAGCGCTTATCGCGTCGATGTTTGAATCCCAACTCGCCTACGTATGCTCTAATTGCTTCTAAAACGGATCTATTTACTCGCTCACTCGCGTTGGCTTGTGGCGAAAAGATAGCTGTACAAACGTGTTTTACACCAAATCGATTAAGAAATGCTCTAAAATAACCTGATTTAAACTGAGAGCCATTATCTGTCAGTATGGATTCTGGTGCTCCGAAAGTATAAAATACGTGCTTTTCCAAATATTCACAAATTCTCTCAGAAGTAAATTTCCGTAACGGCTGCAAGAAATGAAACTTTGTATTATGATCGAGGACTATTAGTAGACCTATATTTCCTTTCTTGGACCTCGGATATGGACCAAGAAGATCCATATAGAGCTTCTGAAAAGGTCGATCAAAATTTACTGGTCTGCCCATGGGTGGTCTAAGAACTCGGTTTGGGCTCTTTGTTGACTTGCAAACGGAACATTCTGACACATAATTGCTTATTTGCGTTACCGTCTGATCTTATCGATCATCTTGCTCATGCCGATATGTGCAGCATCGGGTGCGTTATGTGCTCGGGCTAAAAATTCGCCTACAAGGTTCATGGGAACCCAGAGTTTCCATGACTCCTCGTTCTGCAATAAATTTCCCTTGGCTGGTTCGGTCCTTTTATACACAAAATCATCCACGACCCTGAGATCAGGAAGGCGTGATTGGTTACTTTGAATTTGTTTCCTTATTTCATTATCCTGTTCTGACTGAAACTCCTTTGAAGCCAGATCAATCAGAGGTCCTTCATCATTTATCTCAGAAATTAATTCCTCTTCGCGACGCGACAATGCGTCCGCAACCACATTTTGAGATCCACTGCGATGCTTGATCGTGAACGAGAAACCCTGCAGACGAATCGACCATCTTGCTAAACGTCCTGTCAGGTCTTTCTGTCTCATCAGCTATTGCAATGCTGAATGATCAGTAATCACACAAAAATCTTGTCCTTCGATATACGCTCTGAACTTGCTAATGCCCTTTATAACTGCTAAGTACTCTAATTCACTGACTGGGTAATTTCGCTGCGGCTTCGTTAGTTTTTCCGACATATATGCTATAGGCAATTCGACTCCATCTTCGTTTTCTTGAGCTAAAACGCAACCTAGACCGTATGAGCTAGCATCACAAAGTAATATAAATGGCTTCTTGAAATCCGGAGTTCTTAAAACTGGAGATGAAATTAATTTGGCTTTTAGCTGAGTAAACGCCTCATCTGCTTTTTTAGACCAAGTAAGAACTTTGTTTTTCTTCAACAGGTCTGTCAAAGGAACGGCTATCGTGGCATAGTTATCCACAAAACGCCTGTACCAGCCCGCTAAACCTAGAAATCTACGTAACTGTTTGACGGTGGTTTGTATTGGGAATTGTTCAATCGCGCTTACTTTGCCTGGGTCAACTTTCAGTTCACCATGTCCTATGACAAAACCTAGATACTTAATTTCAGTCATACAGAGAAGTTCTTGACTATGTTGATTGTAATATTTGCGCTGCGAAGGTACGAAGCGACTTCTTCTAAAAGTTTCATATGCGACTCGAAATCATCTGACAAAATCAAAAGGTCGTCTAAGTATACGAACACTCTAGTACGCAACTTAGCAGGTATAACTACATCCATTAGTCTACACAAGGTTTGAGCTGCATTACAAAGACCAAAAGGCATCACCTTGTACTGGTACAGAGGCCTGTTCGGTATAGTAAAAGCTGTATATTGTCTGGACTTCTCCTCAAGTGGTATTTGCCAGAAAGCGTGTTTCATATCAAGACCAGTGATGAAGCGTGCAGGAAGTAGTCGACTTAATATCCCGTCTATATAAGGTAGTGGATAAGCGTATTTTACAGTTAACTTATTCACCTCTCTCGAATCGAGACATAAGCGAATTTTTGTTCTTTTCTTGACGAGAACACAGCTGCTGCTCCATGGACTTTTAGATTCTTCAATCACGCCTAACGCTATTATATTTTTTAATTCAGAAAACATCAGATTCTCTTTGGCTGGCGAGATTGGCCAGTGGCGTTGCTTAACTGGTTTCGCGTCAGCTACATCGATAACATGCTCCATTAAATGAGTTCTACCAAGACCATCCTTTTCGTAATAAAGTAACTTAGTTATAACTGCATCTAGTTTTTCTTTTTGTCCTGCTGACAGTAAATGCACGTTTGGCATATCCAAAACGTCGTCTTCTCGGCCTACGTCTAACTCCAAGACGGCTTGTTTGTCATCGACTATTTTGTTGAGTAAACCGAAGTCACGCCAAAAATCAATCCCAAGATAAACATCTTGTTTGAGGTCTGGGATTATAAAGAACTCTACTGGCTTGGTAAGCTCGCGATAACTGATTTCAACTTTTAGTTTTCCTGTAACTGAACATTCGGCGTCGTTTGCCGTTCGAATTCTGCCTGAACACTTACTCACTTTTGGATGTTGGCCTAATTCTTTAGCTGCTGTACCACCTATACAACTTATGGACGCACCTGAGTCCAATAAGGCTACATATTGATGATTAGCTATGCTTATATCAGTATAAAGTCGATTGTCAGAGTTCATAAAAATTGCGGAGATCAGTTTTCTTTCGGCTTCCTAGAACCTTTTTCCAGAAACTGCGCATCCGACTGGTTGAACGTCTGGTTTTCTCAATAAAATTGCAAGAGCTAACGTCTCCAAAGATTCGTTTTCTTGCTGCTGCGTATTTCGCTATTCTAACATGATATGGCTGGGGGTATTCGACGATAGCTGGTAATATTCTGTCCGGTTGTTTATTAGAAATATCCGTGCTTAATTCTATATATTGTTCTGTCTGGGTACCACTATCGGATTTTACTGCCTCGGATACGACGCGTGGTTTTTGACCGGCGCATCCATTAGATAGTTTTCCGAAGGGTTGCACTTTTGGCATTTGGTCTTGTATGTGTTCTTTGCCCCACATCCAAAGCAAAAGATAATGCGAACTTCAAGACAACCGTCAAAACGATGTCCAAGTTGCTCACAATTCCAACATTTAAATTACTTGCGTATCGCTGCTATTTCAGCCGATTCGCTAACGCTAACATCTTGTTCTATCTGAGAGACAAACGAGCGTTGCTGAAGACTTACTCTTCGCTGGTTGAGCTTTAAATTGCTTGCAAAACTGCTCGTGAGTCCTGATTTCTTCTCTAAGACTAGCTAAAGTGTTTATGCGTAAATGCATAAGTTCATACTGAAGAGAAGGCTTAGAATGCCGTATAAGAAGTCAAACCAAGGATTCTTCTGAGATTGGGTTACCCAAACGAGCAACAAGCTTTTCCACTTGAATTGATATTCTTCAAATGGCTCTTTATCTGCTTGACGTCTGCTATTTATTGATTCCCAAATATCCATATCGGTATCACTCTCTTTAAACTTATTACGGAACTCCCTACAAAATTCTACCCAATTGAATTGACGATACGTCCGATGAAATCTCCAGTACCATTCACTAGCCTTGCCGACGAAAAATAAATGCAAATTATCGCACAGTTGACGATCTCCATTTAAATTATGTCTAGCTAATGCTTGCACTCGATAAAGAAATTCCTCAGCTTGTAAACCTTACTTGGATCCATCAAACTTGATGTGCCAGCTCTGAATAATATTCGGCACCTTGTCTGGCTGAATCGAAGAAATTGACCTATCGACACGCTGAGTATTCAGACGAATATCCTGATACACAGTTCCTGCAGAATTTACTTTCGCTGGTCGTTCTTGATTATCGGTCATCCTCCTATTCGGAGTTTGAACTGAACTGCCAATCTGTAGACTCGCTATTTGCCTTCTAATTAGCTCAAACAGTTCTTGCCTAAAGCTTTGCTGCTGCGCTTGCATAGCAGTGCGAACTACTCTCTCTATATCCTCCAAATTTTCCGCTCTAGAAACATCTACCACTGAGTCTGTGTCTAAACTTCGCTCATGGCGATCCTCTAGCTGGTTTCGGTTCGACCTAAGTGTCATTCCAGCACGTGGTGCTGTACCTCTCTGATGTCCTGCATTTCTACCTCTTCTACCGCCTGCTCTACCTCTACCTGCGTTTCTGCCGGCCGGTAAAATATTGTTTGCCGCATTAACTTCTCCTGTCCTTCTATCAGCAGCTGACAATTCCGCTAACAGGTTGTTGTTTGACAAAGATAATTGTTGCACCGTGCACTCACGATTGCAAACTGGGCATCCACTCGACTCAAGCACATAATCTCTGATACACTGGTGGTGGAATGTATGACCACACGGCGTAGATGCTGTTAAATCGTTCGCGATCAATGGTTGTGTACAAATTGTACAGGATGTTATCTCAGCGTCCACCGCGAGTGATAAATCGAGATTTCTGTGACGTACAGACATTTTCGACAATTTTTTTTTTTTTTTTAATTGGCTACAAAGAATTGATTTACTCTGGTCCGTGTTTGTTTTACAACTGCTTGCTTGTTACATAAAATACTCCTAATTATATCTGGATCACTTGTCAAATTAAATCAATTTAATCAAAATTCTTTTGTATTCTTGCCTCTCAAGTGACGTTTCCTACACTGGTCAGAGATCGAAGTCTCTCCAATACTCTGCATTTCCTAGCATAGACTATCAGCTTTTGAAACTAGTTTAACGAAAAATTGCTGAAACGAGGTATAAAGTAACGGTTGGTTCTGGTCGACTATTCCGTAAGAACTCGAAATACAATCGCGAATCCTAGAGACCTAGTTCTCTTTACCATAATTCAAGGCGGCCGCGTCTCCAAACAACAAATTTATAGTATGCCTCAAACAACTGAGAAATGAAACTAAGCTTAGGCTGAATCTACCAAAAAAAAAAAAAAAAAAATAGCAAAGCAATACCGTGCAGCAAAAGCTTCTCCTAGCGTCCTGCACTTTGAAATACACAGATATCTCGGTGGTTTCGGTTCCTAGGGTTTTTGTACTTGGAAATGGAATTCCCCAAATACTTTTTGTTTAACATTAAGCTTCTGGTTGCCCCACGTTTGGGCGCCATTTTCTTATTTGTGTCGTGTACAGCATGCCGCGCGTTGGCGTGCCGTTATTATTTAGGCAGCACCAGATGTTCGGAAATATTCCATCTAGTGTATAGAAGAGTCGGAGTCGTGCACTTCTAGCATTGCTCGGTACTAAACTTGCCGGATGGGGGGTGGTTCTTTCCTCGTCCTCTATATGATAAACACTGTCACACAAAACAAAAAAGTTTTAAGTGCACTAAGCGGTAATCTAACAGGTTCCAAACAAATAGGGATGTAAACAGACTTTTTGATAAGCGGACGGACGATGAAGACTAAGTAGATCAAGATTAATCAAGAGTTCGGGGTAGCTAGGTGATATTCACTTCCCGATCGGTACCCTCCATACCTTGATAACACGTGAGAAATTTGGCGGTTATCCCTTATTTGATTTTATTTATAAATTCACGAACTTAATTCATGTAACAGCAGCATTGTATTTCAAACACGGACTTATGTGGTCCAAATTAATCAAACATTTTCATTTTTAAATTCAAATTACGTATTATCAAACAAAATATTCACATATACGCGTCCGGTGCGTTTCATTCTATATGCTTTAACTTATAGATGATCAGTTATTAACGGGATATTTTTCCTTAACCTTATCATTATTCAATAGCAGATAATAATACAAAGTAAATTATGTATACATATATATATACACGTTCAAGCCTATCGATTAAACGACACACAATCAAATCCCCAAAAATATTTTATTCATGAAATGCGATATAAGGTTTTCGTTCACTTACGAATATTCGTTGACGCAGTTTCGTTGGGCCCATCGAAGGTGCTGCAGCAACCTACATTATGTAAAGTTATCAGAAAAATTGGTTTTTACAGTGGGCTGAGCATGTGTGTGATTTGCACGGCTGGGGTTTATAACATAATTTATCTCGTATAAATGGATCCTAAATAAACGGCTATGATCAAAAACCTAAATACAAGAGTTATTAAAAACAAATCTAAACTATATTTACAAAAGAAAAGAGAAACTCGACTGTTCGTCACATTTTTAAATTTACAACATCTCCCAGTAATCCTTAGTCCAGAGACTGATCGAAGAAAATATCCTCCTTGGGCAACTTGCTAAATCCTGGGTTTCGTCAGTTATACTTTATTCTTGCCGCGCGTGGCGCGTGCTGGTGAGGTTATGAAGCTGCAGTCAGATGACTGCCTCAACGCCTTCCATAAGATTGGGGTGATCCTAGATCATGGTGGCCGCGAGTGGCGTGCTGTGCGCAGCGGTCTCAGCGCAGTTTATAGTTTGTAGACGGCTGTTATTCTTGGCCCACACATATGTAATGTTGATAATGCAACAAAATAACACCATCACTTCTTGACCTGCCTATCGTATTCACAATTACTTCTGTAGTTTTTTTTTTTAATAAAATGCACTATAACTCAATATGGCTGTCTCGCCGGTATAAAACACTTTTCACTAGTTACACGTGGCGTTAAAATTTTTATTCACTGTTTTACGATTTGAAATGAAGTGAACGAAATTCTGGCACGCGCTGTTGTCTGCACTAAGCGAGGTTGCGAATCCTTCCAGGTTTTTGTTCTCGTTTCTGGCTCCTACGCGCTTTCGCTGACGCGCGAGAGATGATCGCGCTATGCGACTCCGTCAACACGAGAGAACGATGCGACTAGCTGACGCTCGTCTGCCTGCTTAACGCAACGTTGCCAACTTCAATAAAATTTTCCCAAACTTCTTTCGCTTATTCTGCTACGCACGCAACTGTTCTGAGAGAAGAGAGCGCTATTCGTCATGTCAGCGATATACACTACTTGTGACTCGAGGGATATACGAATTTGAAGGGCAAAATACATTTCGCTAATTCATTGAAATTAATTTTCCTATAAATTCTGGCCCCCCACAACCACAGTTAACTCAGCCAGAGTAACATCTCGCCGAGGGGTTAACTGAAAAAGGGCATTGTGCATTATCCTCTTGAATATATCACGTCCTTATGTCTTTTAAATGATATACGCCTAATGATTTCTTGGCTTCATTCTCTAACTCATAATAAGTCGGGCTGATCTTCTTTGTAACGGATGCTTTTATGAAAACAGGGGCTAGCTTGCTATTGAACTTTTTTCCCCGCATTGCTTTGAGCGAAACTGCGGGCGAATACAGAGTCCTCCAACTTTCAGAGTACCGATCGACTCCGCAAATTATATACCCTAGCATTTGCTGAATGAGATGTCGGCAGATTTTAATGCCACATTGTCGGTCAATGCGCTTAAATTCCTAAGCAACTCATTGTCCGCCCGTTGATTATCATATTCTGTCCAAACAAAGTAAATACGGAGAAAATCCTGTACTCCTATGTATGCTCGATCTTAACGAAGCGCTTATCGCGTCGATGTTTGAATCCCAACTCGCCTCGTATGCTCTAATTGCTGCTAAAACGGATCTATTTGTATCGCTCACTCGCGTTGGCTTGTGGCGAATAGATAGCTGTACAAGCGTGTTTTACACCAAATCGATTAAGAAATGCTCCTAAAATACCTGATTTAAACTGATAGCCATTATCTGTCAGTATGGATTCTGGTGCTCCGAAAGTATAAAATACGTGCTTTTCCAAATATTCACAAATTCTCTCAGAAGTAAATTTCCGTAACGGCTGCAAGAAATGAAACTTTGTATTATGATCGAGGACTATTAGTAGACCTATATTTCCTTTCTTGGACCTCGGATATGGACCAAGAAGATCCATGTAGAGCTTCTGAAAAGGTCGATCAGAATTTACTGGTCTGCCATGGGTGGTCTAAGAACTCGGTTTGGGCTCTTTGTTGACTTGCAAACGGAACATTCTGACACATAATTGCTTATTTGCGTTACCGTCTGATCTTATCGATCATCTTGCTCATGCCGATATGTGCAGCATCGGGTGCGTTATGTGCTCGGGCTAAAACTTCGCTCTACAAGGTTCATGGGAACCCAGAGTTTCCATGACTCCTCGTTCTGCAATAAATTTCCCTTGGCTGGTCGGTCCTTTTATACACAAAATCATCCACGACCCTGAGATCAGGAAGGCGTGATTGGTTACTTTGAATTTGTTTCCTTATTTCATATCCTGTTCTGACTGAAACTCCTTTGAAGCCGATCAATCAGAGGTCCTTCATCATTATCTCAGAAATTAATTCCCTTCTCGCGACGCGACAATGCGTCCGCAACCACATTTTGAGATCCACTGCGATGCTGATCGTGACGAGAACACTGCAGACGAATCGACCATCTGCTAAACGTCCTGTCAGGTCTTTCTGTCTCATCAGCTATTGCAATGCTGAATGATCAGTAATCACACAAAATCTTGTCCTTCGATATACGCTCTGAACTGCTAATGCCCTTTATAACTGCTAAGTACTCTAATTCACTGACTGGGTAATTTCGCTGCGGCTTCGTTATTTTTTCGACATATATGCTATAGGCAATTCGACTCCATCTCGTTTTCTTGAGCTAAAACGAACCCATAGACCGTATAAGCTAGCATCACAAAGTAATATAAATGGCTTCTTGAAATCCGGAGTTCTTAAAACTGGAGATGAAATTAATTTGGCTTTTAGCTGAGTAAACGCCCTTATCTGCTTCTTTTAGACCAAGTAAGAACTTTGTTTTTCTTCAACAGGTCTGTCAAAGGAACGGCTATCGTGTCATAGTTATCCACAAAACGCCTGTACCAGCCCGCTAAACCTAGAAATCTACGTACACTGTTTGACGGTGGTTGGTATTGGGAATTGTTCAATCGCGCTTACTTTGCCTGGGTCAACCTTTCAGTTCACCATGTCCTATGACAAAACCTAGATACTTAATTTCAGTCATACAGAGAGTTCTTGACTATGTTGATTGTAATATTTGCGCTGCGAAGGTACGAAGCGACTTCTTCTAAAAGTTCCATATGCGACTCGAAATCATCTGACAAAATCAAAATGTCGTCTAAGTATACGAACACTCTAGTACGCAACTTAGCAGGTATAACTACATCCATTAGTCTACACAAGGTTTGAGCTGCATTACAAAGACCAAAAGGCATCACCTTGTACTGGTACAGAGGCCGTTCGGTATAGTAAAAGCTGTATATTGTCTGACTTCTCCTCAAGTGGTATTTGCCAGAAAGCGTGTTTCATATCAAGACCAGTGATGAAGCGTGCAGGAAGTAGTCGACTAATATCCCGTCTATAAGGTAGTGGATAAGCGTATTTTACAGTTAACTTATTCACCTCTCTCGAATCGAGACATAAGCGAATTTTTGTTCTTTTCTTGACGAGAACACAGCTGCTGCTCATGGACTTTTAGATTCTTCAATCACGCCTAACGCTATATATTTTTTAATTCAGAAAACATCAGATTCTCTTGGCTGGCGCGATTGGCCAGTGCGTTGCTTAACTGGTTTCGCGTCAGCTACATCGCTAACATGCTCCATTAAATGAGTTCTACCAAGACCATCCTTTTCGTAATAAAGTAACTTATTTATAACTGCATCTAGTTTTCTTTTGTCCTGCTGACAGTAAATGCACGTTTGGCATATCCACAACGTCGTCTTCTCGGCTACGTCTAACTCCAAGACGGCTTGTTTGTCATCGACTATTTTGTTGAGTAAACCGAAGTCACGCCAAAAATCAATCCCAAGATAAACATCTTGTTTGAGGTCTGGGATTATAAAGAACTCTACTGGCTTGGTAAGCTCGCGATAACTGATTTCAACTTTTAGTTTTCCTGTAACTGAACATTCGGCGTCGTTTGCCGTTCGAATTCTGCCTGAACACTTACTCACTTTTGGATGTTGGCCTAATTCTTTATGCTGTACCACCTATACAACTTATGGACGCACCTGAGTCCAATAAGGCTACATATTGATGATAGCTATGCTTATATCAGTATAAAGTCGATTGTCAGAGTTCATAAAAATTGCGGAGATCAGTTTCTTTCGGCTTCCTAGAACTTTTTCCAGAAACTGCGCATCGACTGGTTGAACGTCTGGTTTTCTCAATAAAATTGCAAGAGCTAACGTCTCCAAAGATTCGTTTTCTTGCTGCTGCGTATTTCGCTATTCTAACATGATATGGCTGGGGTATTCGACGATAGCTGGTAATATTCTGTCCGGTTGTTTATTAGAAATATCCGTGCTTAATTCTATATATTGTTCTGTCTGGGTACCACTATCGGATTTTACTGCCTCGGATACGACGCGTGGTTTTGACCGGCGCATCCATTAGATAGTTTTCCGAAGGGTTGCACTTTTGGCATTGGTCTTGTATGTGTTCTTTGCCCCACATCCAAAGCAAAAGATAATGCGAACTTCAAGACACCGTCAAAACGATGTCCAAGTTGCTACAATTCCAACATTTAAATTACTTGCGTATCGCTGCTATTTCAGCCGATTCGCTAACGCTAACATCTTGTTCTATCTGAGAGACAAACGAGCGTTGCTGAAGACTTACTCTTCGCTGGTTGAGCTTTAAATTGCTTGCAAAACTGCTCGTGAGTCCTGATTTCTTCTCTAAGACTAGCTAAAGTGTTTATGCGTAAATGCATAAGTTCATACTGAAGAGAAGGCTTAGAATGCCGTATAAGAAGTCAAACCAAGGATTCTTCTGAGATTGGGTTACCCAAACGAGCAACAAGCTTTTCCACTTGAATTGATATTCTTCAAATGGCTCTTTATCTGCTTGACGTCTGCTATTTATTGATTCCCAAATATCCATATCGGTATCACTCTCTTTAAACTTATTACGGAACTCCCTACAAAATTCTACCCAATTGAATTGACGATACGTCCGATGAAATCTCCAGTACCATTCACTAGCCTTGCCGACGAAAAATAAATGCAAATTATCGCACAGTTGACGATCTCCATTTAAATTATGTCTAGCTAATGCTTGCACTCGATAAAGAAATTCCTCAGCTTGTAAACCTTACTTGGATCCATCAAACTTGATGTGCCAGCTCTGAATAATATTCGGCACCTTGTCTGGCTGAATCGAAGAAATTGACCTATCGACACGCTGAGTATTCAGACGAATATCCTGATACACAGTTCCTGGAATTTACTTTCGCTGGTCGTTCGATTATCGGTCATCCTCCTATTCGGAGTTTGAACTGAACTGCCAATCTGTAGACTCGCTATTTGCCTTCTAATTAGCTCAAACAGTTCTTGCCTAAAGCTTTGCTGCTGCGCTTGCATAGCAGTGCGAACTACTCTCTATATCCTCCAAATTTTCCGCTCTAGAAACATCTACCACTGAGTCTGTGTCTAAACTTCGCTCATGGCGATCCTCTAGCTGGTTTCGGTTCGACCTAAGTGTCATTCCAGCACGTGGTGCTGTACCTCTCTGATGTCCTGCATTTCTACCTCTTCTACCGCCTGCTCTACCTCTCTGCGTTTCTGCCGGCCGGTAAAATATTGTTTGCCGCATTAACTTCTCCTGTCCTTCTATCAGCAGCTGACAATTCCGCTAACAGGTTGTTGTTTGACAAAGATAATTGTTGCACCGTGCACTCACGATTGCAAACTGGGCATCCACTCGACTCAAGCACATAATCTCTGATACACTGGTGGTGGAATGTATGACCACACGGCGTAGATGCTGTTAAATCGTTCGCGATCAATGGTTGTGTACAAATTGTACAGGATGTTATCTCAGCGTCCACCGCGAGTGATAAATCGAGATTTCTGTGACGTACAGACATTTTCGACAATTTTTTTTTTTTTTTAATTGGCTACAAAAGAATTGATTTACTCTGGTCCGTGTTTGTTTTTACAACTGCTTGCTTGTTCATAAAATACTCCTAATTATATCTGGATCACTTGTCAAATTAAATCAATTAATCAAAATTCTTTTGTATTCTTGCCTCTCAAGTGACGTTTCCTACACTGGTCAGAGATCGAAGTCTCTCCAATACTCTGCATTTCCTAGCATAGACTATCAGCTTTTGAAACGTTTAACGAAAAATTGCTGAAAACGAGGTATAAAGTAACGGTTGGTTCTGGTCGACTATTCCGTAAGAACTCGAAATACAATCGCGAATCCTAGAGACCTAGTTCTCTTTACCATAATTCAAGGCGGCCGCGTCTCCAAACAACAAATTTATAGTATGCCTCAAACAACTGAGAAATGAAACTAAGCTTAGGCTGAATCTACCAAAAAAAAAAAAAAAAAAATAGCAAAGCAATACCGTGCAGCAAAAGCTTCTCCTAGCGTCCTGCACTTTGAAATACACAGATATCTCGGTGGTTTCGGTTCCTAGGGTTTTTGTACTTGGAAATGGAATTCCCCAAATACTTTTTGTTTAACATTAAGCTTCTGGTTGCCCCACGTTTGGGCGCCATTTTCTTATTTGTGTCGTGTACAGCATGCCGCGCGTTGGCGTGCCGTTATTATTTAGGCAGCACCAGATGTTCGGAAAATATTCCATCTAGTGTATAGAAGAGTCGGAGTCGTGCACTTCTAGCATTGCTCGGTACTAAACTTGCCGGATGGGGGGTGGTTCTTTCCTCGTCCTCTATATGATAAACACTGTCACACAAAACAAAAAAGTTTTAAGTGCACTAAGCGGTAATCTAACAGGTTCCAAACAAATAGGGATGTAAACAGACTTTTTGATAAGCGGACGGACGATGAAGACTAAGTAGATCAAGATTAATCAAGAGTTCGGGGTAGCTAGGTGATATTCACTTCCCGATCGGTACCCTCCATACCTTGATAACACGTGAGAAATTTGGCGGTTATCCCTTATTTGATTTTATTTATAAATTCACGAACTTAATTCATGTAACAGCAGCATTGTATTTCAAACACGGACTTATGTGGTCCAAATTAATCAAACATTTCATTTTTAAATTCAAATTACGTATTATCAAACAAAATATTCACATATACGCGTCCGGTGCGTTTCATTCTATAGCTTTAACTTATAGATGATCATTAACGGGATATTTTCCTTAACCTTATCATTATTCAATAGCAGATAATAATACAAAGTAAATTATGTATACATATATATACACGTTCAAGCCTATCCGATTAAACGACACACAATCAAATCCCCAAAATATTTTATTCATGAAATGCGATATAAGGTTTTCGTTCACTTACGAATATCCGTTGACGCAGTTTCGTTGGGCCCATCGAAGGTGCTGCAGCAACCTACATTATGTAAAGTTATCAGAAAAATTGGTTTTTACAGTGGGCTGAGCGTGTGTGATTTGCACGGCTGGGGTTTTAACATAATTTATCTCGTATAAATGGATCCTAAATAAACGGCTATGATCAAAAACCTAAAATACAAGAGTTATTAAAAACAAATCTAAACTATATTTACAAAAGAAAAGAGAAACTCGACTGTTCGTCACATTTTTAAATTTACAACATCTCCCAGTAATCCTTAGTCCAGAGACTGATCGAAGAAAATATCCTCCTTGGGCAACTTGCTAAATCCTGGGTTTCGTCAGTTATACTTTATTCTTGCCGCGCGTGGCGCGTGCTGGTGAGGTTATGAAGCTGCAGTCAGATGACTGCCTCAACGCCTTCCATAAGATTGGGGTGATCCTAGATCATGGTGGCCGCGAGTGGCGTGCTGTGCGCAGCGGTCTCAGCGCAGTTTATAGTTTGTAGACGGCTGTTATTTTGGCCACACATATGTAATGTTGATAATGCAACAAAATAACACCATCACTTTCTGACCTGCCTATCGTATTCACAATTACCTTCTGTTTTTTTTTTAATAAAATGCACTATAACTCAATATTGGCTGTCTCGCCGGTATAAAACACTTTTCACTAGTTACACGTGGCGTTAAAATTTTATTCACTGTTTTACGATTTGAAATGAAGTGAACGAAAATTCTGGCACGCGCTGTTGTCTGCACTAAGCGAGGTTGCGAATCCTTCCAGGTTTTTGTTCTCGTTTCTGGCTCCTACGCGCTTTCGCTGACGCGCGAGAGAGATCGCGCTATGCGACTCCGTCAACACGAGAGAACGATGCGACTAGCTGACGCTCGTCTGCCTGCTTAACGCAACGTTGCCAACTTCAATAAAATTTTCCCAAACTTCTTTCGCTTATTCTCTGCCTACGCACGCAACTGTTCTGAGAGAAAGAGAGAGCGCTATTCGATCATGTCAGCGATATACACTACTTGTGACTCGAGGGATATACGAATTTGAAGGGCAAAATACATTTCGCTAAATTCATTGAAATTAATTTTCCTATAAATTCTGGCCCCCACAACACAGTTAACTCAGCCAGAGTAACATCTCGCCGAGGGGTTAACTGAAAAAGGGCATTGTGCATTACTCTTGAATATATCACGTCCTTATGTCTTTTAAATGATACGCCTAATGATTTCTTGGCTTCATTCTCTAACTCATAATAAGTCGGGCTGATCTTCTTTGTAACGGATGCTTTTATGAAAACAGGGGCTAGCTTGCTATTGAACTTTTTCCCCGCATTGCTTTGAGCGAAACTTTCAGATGTACCGATCGACTCCGCAAATTATATACCCTAGCATTTGCTGAATGAGATGTCGGCAGATTTTAATGCCACATTGTCGGTCAATGCGCTTAAATTCCTAAGCAACTCATTGTCCCGCCCGTTGATTATCATATTCTGTCCAAAACAAAGTAAATACGGAGAAAATCCTGTACTCCTATGTATGCTCGATCTTAACGAAGCGCTTATCGCGTCGATGTTTGAATCCCAACTCGCCTACGTATGCTCTAATTGCTTCTAAAACGGATCTATTTACTCGCTCACTCGCGTTGGCTTGTGGCGAAAAGATAGCTGTACAAACGTGTTTTACACCAAATCGATTAAGAAATGCTCTAAAATAACCTGATTTAAACTGAGAGCCATTATCTGTCAGTATGGATTCTGGTGCTCCGAAAGTATAAATACGTGCTTTTCCAAATATTCACAAATTCTCTCAGAAGTAAATTTCCGTAACGGCTGCAAGAAATGAAACTTTGTATTATGATCGAGGACTATTAGTAGACCTATATTCCTTTCTTGGACCTCGGATATGGACCAAGAAGATCCATATAGAGCTTCTGAAAAGGTCGATCAAATTTACTGGTCTGCCCATGGGTGGTCTAAGAACTCGGTTGGGCTCTTTGTTGACTTGCAAACGGAACATTCTGACACATAATTGCTTATTGCGTTACCGTCTGATCTTATCGATCATCTTGCTCATGCCGATATGTGCAGCATCGGGTGCGTTATGTGCTCGGGCTAAAATTCGCCTACAAGGTTCATGGGAACCCAGAGTTTCCATGACTCCTCGTTCTGCAATAAATTTCCCTTGGCTGGTTCGGTCCTTTTATACACAAAATCATCCACGACCCTGAGATCAGGAAGGCGTGATTGGTTACTTTGAATTTGTTTCCTTATTCATTATCCTGTTCTGACTGAAACTCCTTTGAAGCCAGATCAATCAGAGGTCCTTCATCATTTATCTCAGAAATTAATTCCTCTTCGCGACGCGACAATGCGTCCGCAACCACATTTTGAGATCCACTGCGATGCTTGATCGTGAACGAGAAACCCTGCAGACGAATCGACCATCTTGCTAAACGTCCTGTCAGGTCTTTCTGTCTCATCAGCTATTGCAATGCTGAATGATCAGTAATCACACAAAAAATCTTGTCCTTCGATATACGCTCTGAACTTGCTAATGCCCTTTATAACTGCTAAGTACTCTAATTCACTGACTGGGTAATTTCGCTGCGGCTTCGTTAGTTTTTCCGACATATATGCTATAGGCAATTCGACTCCATCTTCGTTTTCTTGAGCTAAAACGCAACCTAGACCGTATAAGCTAGCATCACAAAGTAATATAAATGGCTTCTTGAAATCCGGAGTTCTTAAAACTGGAGATGAAATTAATTTGGCTTTTAGCTGAGTAAACGCCTCATCTGCTTCTTTAGACCAAGTAAGAACTTTGTTTTTCTTCAACAGGTCTGTCAAAGGAACGGCTATCGTGGCATAGTTATCCAAAACGCCTGTACCAGCCCGCTAAACCTAGAAATCTACGTAACTGTTTGACGGTGGTTGGTATTGGGAATTGTTCAATCGCGCTTACTTTGCCTGGGTCAACTTTCAGTTCACCATGTCCTATGACAAAACCTAGATACTTAATTTCAGTCATACAGAGAAGTTCTGACTATGTTGATTGTAATATTTGCGCTGCGAAGGTACGAAGCGACTTCTTCTAAAAGTTCCATATGCGACTCGAAATATCTGAAATCATTGACAAATCAAAATGTCGTCTAAGTATACGAACACTCTAGTACGCAACTTAGC